>NC_041058.1:2049439-2139247 GCF_900634775.1 Gouania willdenowi | reverse complement strand
GAAAACACACAATAACAGAACATTTCACAAAAAAAACAAGGAAAATAGAAAACTGTATTTCCAAAACAACATCAAAAAGGCACAAAATGACTTGAAAAACGCAAAAAAATAACAGAAAAATATGCAAAAGGTTTTCAAAAATGTACAAAATAAAGTTCCGTTGTCATTTTTATATTTTTGTTGTTTTCTGTTTTCTCTGTTGTATAATATTTGTAATTACATGTATTTTTTGCTGTCCTTTTGTGTATTTTGTTTTATTTTTGGAGTCATTTTGTGAATTTTTCTGACATTCCTTGGAATTTTGTTGCAGTTTTCTACATTTTTCTGTCATTTTGTGTATTTTTCTAGTCGTCCTGTGTGTTTTCAGAGTCATTTTTGTGTGGTTTTGCTGTAGTTTTGTGTATTTTTTTGTATACGTTGTGGTACATGTGGTGACTAAAACACTTTATCTGTGTAATAATGAGATTATCATAGTGGATAATTAAACAGTCTGGGGAAATCACGCCTCCGTCGCTCTCCTGAGGACCTGATTGAAGCCTGAATGTATAGGCTATGCATCACATGACGTCCGGGGGTTCACTTCCTGTGTGAAACGACCAACAACAAACGGGTGGTGTTAATTGAGCCGTAATCAAAGACGTTCTTAAGGGAAAACAACATTTCAAATTAACTTTCAGAACACATGTAATTCTCCTTTTCTGTCACTTTAATTTTCTGTTCTTTCTTTCATTAATTTCGTGGCGTAAGAATTACCAGGAGCGGATAAATAAGCTGTATTTGAGCAGGCAGGTGTGCATGTGATTTAGGTTGATGGACGACTAATCATAAAATCAATTAGGCCCTGACCCAGAAACACAGACACCGCTCCACGTCTCTTTCCTCTGGCTCTTGGACAAAGAAATCCTGTGGGCTTTGAGGAGTGAGTTCACTTTATCATCATCATCATCATCACTGAGCTAATTATCAAAGAAACACACGTTTAGCTGCTAACGCTAGTCTGTCCTTTATGCTTCATCTTCTTTACTTTCTCACAAAGAGTTTAACAATCAGTGTTTTAGAGCAACTGGAGGCCGTCGCTTTAAATTAGTGCAGCTACCAAAGTAAAAACTACAAACATAAATACACAAAAAGACAAAGAATATACAATGACGGCAAAAAAATGACATAAAAACAACTCCAAAAACTCACAAAATTATCAAACGTAAATGCACAAAAAGACAAAAATGTGTAATGACAGTTAAAAAAATACACAAAAGACTCCAAAAGCACAAAAAACAACAGACATAAATACACAACAAGACAAAAAACAACAAAGAAGAACAGAAAAAAAAACTATATAATGACAAAACATACACAAAAATAAGACTCCAAACACAAAAATACACAAATATACAATGACAGCAAATATTGATCCAAATACACAAAAAACAACAGACATAAATTCAGAAAAAAGCTATAAATAAAACACACAAAACGACTTCAAAAACACAAAAAACAACAAAATGCAAATACACAAAAAGACACAAATATACAATGACAGCAAAACAATGGCACAAAAAGACTTAAAAAATGTCTGTGATGTGCATTAATCTAGAGGACACACACACACACACACACACACACACACTGACCTGTGGAGGTCAGACATAAAGGGTGTGTTTTCAGCAGCATCCACTCAGAGCTCAGACGTCTCATCTTTGTTCCTCATTTTAACTTTAACAGAACAAACGTGTCTTTGTGTGTGTGTGTGTGTGTGTGTGTGTGTGCGTGTGTGTGCGTGTGTGTGTGTGTGTGCGTGTGTATGTGTGCGTGCACTCTTTTTGTGTTTTTTTTTTCACTTTTCTGTACCGTCACTTGCGTTTTCATGTTGTGTTGGTTTTTTTTTTTGGTTTTTTTTTCTAATTTTCAGCATTTTTCTGTCCTATTGTGTGTTTTGGAGTTATCTGGTGTATTTTTCTATCATTTTACCATTACCATTGCCATTACCTGTTAGAGGTAGATAATGAAGCTGTGTCCTGATTGGCTGGGCGGGGCCTCATGGCTCTGCTGTCAACACATCCTCTGTTTTAGGATCCCGACATTTTTGAGTTTACTTTAGTTTAGTTTAGGGTTGAAAGATGCACGAGGGCTGAGGAACTCCACATTCCTCTGAGAGGGTCGCCAGGTTAGGGTGAGGAGGTCACACACAAGACGAGGAAGGATTTACATCAGACATGGCAACCTTAAGCCATTTTATGTATTTTTGTTGCTTTTTGTTTTCATTTTGTACATTTTTGTGGCATTTTCTTTATTTTTCTTGTTGATCAGTGCTTATAGGACATTTTTTCTGTGTTTTTGTTGTCGTATAGTGTGTATTAAGACATTTTTGTTATAATTTTCAGCCTTTTTTTTTTAATTTCTTTTTTTGTGTCGATTTGCGTTTTTTGAGTTGTTCGGTTCATTTTTCCTGTCGTTCAGTTTGTATTGAATGTTTTTTGTGTGTTATCATTTTCTGCCTTCTTTGACCTTTTGGCCTTTGTTCTTTTGTGTGTTTTTTGTGTGTTATTTGTGTACTACACTCTAGACTCTAATGATCTAACTCTAGGAACCGTGTAGTTAACCCCCTGAAAACAGTGTTAACGTAAAAGTTTAATTCTTAATTCAGCCGGCCCACATTGGACGCTTGAATGCACTAGAGTTGGCCCGCGGGCCTCATATACGACACAGTAAACTCTAAAAGTTTTCAATGAGAGTCAAGAATGTTTTTGATTATTCCTGATATTCCAGGATGGATCAGGGGTGTGGTGACGTCCCAGATGAGGAAAACCCATTTAATGCACACACACACACACACACACACACATCCGCTCTGCTAAGATAACAGTGTGTGTTATCTGTGTGATCTATTGAACACGTGTGTGTATATGCTTAATGGACTCCACTTATGTTTGCATTTCCTGTATGTAAAGTCCCCGAGGACTGTAGGAGACATGTGGACCATCATCTCCTCTCCTACTGTCTCACACACACACACACACACACACACACACACACACACACACACACACACACACACACACACACACACATACCATCCATGGGAATCACGTGAGTCAAGTGAACCAATGAGTCAGTGACTCAGATTGACCTGAGTCTTTTTGTGTATTTTATTATTGTATTAAATACAAAAAACCCAACACAAAATGACTTTATAAAAACATTACGTGACCAAAAAAAACATAATGACAAAAAAAAACTTGTAAAATTAATCAAAAAACATTCAAAATATCAACAAAAATGATCAAATAACAGAAAAACCCACAAAACACTAAAAAAAAACATTAAAATACTCCAAAAACATACAAAATGTTAACAGTCAGAAAACAAATTTCCAAAACGACAACTAAAAGTTAGCGTGTCAACAAAAGTATGCAAAATTACAGAAAAAAACAAAAAAAAAACCCACAAAATTACTCCACGAACATATAAATGATCAACAAAATGAGAGATAGATAAGCAGTGTTAACGAAAACATAAAAACTATCAATAGAAATACACAAAAATCGCAGAAAAACACAGATAAAAACCCAACACACAAAATAACCCTAAAAACATACTAAATGACAACAAAATGACTGAAAAATTCTGTAGACCAAAAAAGATTTACAGAAATGACAACAAAATGACAGAAAAATACACAAAATTACATCAAAACGTACAAACTGTTGACAAAAATACACATATTGAAGGTTTTTTGTGTTTTTGTTATGGTTTTTTTGCTGTTTTGTGTGTTCTGGGAGTTTTTATGTATAGATCGTGGACCGATTAACTCAGGAATCAAACAATCTGGTTCTAGTATCAGGGTAGCAGTTTGGACATAGATGACCTGGATTAAGAACACAAGTCACAAACAATCCAGGCTTAATATGGGGTGATATAATAAATGAGTAAATTCACATGACGAACATGGATCATAAAAAGAAAAAACATCTCAACCAATCAGTGGCTCTGAAATCTCTCAGACAAGAATCAAACACAATCCCGACATTAATAATAACTAGTCAAGTGTTTGTAAGGCCTATACGTATTTGGCAATTGAAAATGGAAAAAATTGTCAAAAATGACAACCTGTATCTGGATTTGTTGACAGGTTTGTTCTTTTTACTAAAGGTCAAGGTCACACATTTAAATGTTGTTCAATGGTACCAGTCTGAGCACTGTATCTCAATCTGTGGCCAAGTTATAGGAAAAAAGTCTTTGTTTTGTTTTGGCTGAGCTTTGTTGTCCTGTGAGCGTTGAGGTCTCACTTTGTTCTGACTTCTGGAGTCCTTTTCTCAGGAGTTCTTCATCTTAAATATGACCTTGTGTGAAGCTGAAGGTCACACATTGTTGTTCAATGGTACCAGTGGCCAAGTTATTGGGAAAAAGTATTTTTTGGGGGTTTTTTGTGTCATGAACTTTGACCCCTACCGATCTTTTTACTGGTTGGTCGTAGAGCTTCGGTTCAATGAATAAAATACTCCACTTGAGATGAACTTTTCATAAATGTAAGAATTGAACTTGTATGATAAATGTTCATAGAGATATGGAAAATTTTGTTTTTTTTACACTTGACGTGACCTTGGCCTTTTTTTTAATTTATTTTTTTATTTAACCTTTATTTAACAAAAAAAAAAAATGCCTTGGCATTTCGGGTCCAAAAAAGGTCGACTATACATACATGACATCGTCCCTATGAGATGACATACGTGTCATTAGTGCTGCAGTAATAGTCTAGGAGGAGTTCCATGACAAAGGAGTCGCAGAACAATGTACTTGGCATTTTTCAGTTGCCAAATACAATGAATGAAATGATTCTAAATCTAACCACAGATGACAGAAGTGTTATTTATACTAATGACAGTGTGTGTTATCTACTGATTATAAGAGGTTTGATGTAGTAAAACAGCTGTTTTAATGATGAACTCTTCTGTGCTTTAGCCTTAGCAGTGAATGAATGATGTGTCAGTGCACGTTAAACACAGGTACGCTCACCACTCCACACACACTGTTGTGACACACGCGTGTCACATGTGATATCACGCAGTGACTGACACACCAAAGCCTGTCAACACTCTTTACATTTTAAATGCAGATCCAACGCCGTTTCCTCGCCGCTAAGTCCCACCGATGTCAGCGAAAGAATCTGAAATTAGACACAAACTCTGACAATTTTACACGTCAGGAGCAGTTTGTGGTGACAGCCGGAGGGAAACGTCACACACACACACACACACACACACACACCAACGATCTGTGAAACCTATTAAATCTGCTGTCGAGTAAAAGGAAAGTCGACCTACGCTTTGTTTATCTGAGCTTTTACAAATCCTCGTATTTAAAAAAGACGTGAAACAACGTGAGATCAAGTCACATAAGCTGTGGTTTATTCATGACGTTTAGAATCAGGGATGTTTGATATTTCACTTTTACACCAGTGGTGAATGTGGCCCTTGTTGTAATTCTGTGCAGCCTCCAAAATAAATGCACAAAATTACTTAAAGAACAGAAAAACACACAAAATTACTCCAAAAACATATAAAATGCTAGCAAAATGACTATATTCAATATGACAACTACAACTTAAAATCTGTCAACATAAATATGTAATATGACAGAAAAAAACCCATAAAATTACTGCTAGATAAAAATTGTCAACAAATTTGCAGAAAATGTGCAAAAAAGCTAACCCAAACATGTGGGAGTGGTTGCTATGTGCTAAGCTAACCAAACATGTGGTAATGATTGCTATGTGCTAAGCTAACCCAAACATGTGGGAATGGTTGCTATGTGCTAAGCTAACCCAAACATGTGGGAATGGTTGCTATGTGCTAAGCTAACCCAAACATGTTGGAATAATTGCTACGTGCTAAGCTAACTAAACATGTGGTAATGGTTGCTATGTGCTAAGCTACCCCAAACATGTGGGAATGGTTGCTATGAGTTAAGCTAACCCAAACATGTTGGAATGGTTGCTATGTGCTAAGCTAACCCAAACATGTTGGAATAATTGCTACGTGCTAAGCTAACCAAACATGTGCTAATGGTTGCTATGTGCTAAGCTAACCCAAACATGTGGGAATGGTTGCTACGTGCTAAGATAACAAACATTGTGTTATTGGTTGCTACGTGTTACGCTAACCCAAATATGTGTACTGGTCGCTATGTGCTAAGGTAATCAAACATGGTGTACTGGTTGCTACGTGCTAAGGTAATCAAACGTGGTACTGGTTGCTATGTGCTAAGGTAATCAAACATGTGGTACTGGTTGCTACGTGCTAAGGTAATCAAACATGTGGTACTGGTTGCTACGTGCTAAGCTAACCCAAACATGTAGGAATGGTTACTATGTGCTAAGATAACCCAAATACGTTGGAGTGGTTGCTATGTGCTAAGCTAACCCAAACATGTGGGAATGGTTTCTACGTGCTAAGCTAACCCAAACATGTGGAATTGGTCGCTACATGCTAAGCTAAACAAACATGTTAGAATGGTCGCTATGTGCAAAACTAACCTGAAATACACATCAACACCCAATGACAGCTAAAAGACAAAAACATGACTCAAAAACAACCACAGAAATACAGAAAATGATAATATAAACACACAAACTGACTTAAAAATACTCAAAACCACCACAAAAAGAAACACACACTTTGACAAGAAAATTACACAAAAAGAGTACAACAAACCATGACAACAAAAATGCACAATGTTTTGTCTTTAACTAAGATTTTTACCAACAAACGTCATCTAATCTCATCATGGAGCAAATCACACTGTGGACTTCCAACCTCTTAATAAATAGGATGATTTCACTCCTTCCCACAATTCCCTGGGCTCTCATTCTCTGCCTGGTGGTGTTTAACCAACCCGAGGACTCTGGGGTGAGCTCCAGCTCCAGCTCCGATCAATGAGCTCTCTGCAGGGAACTGCTTTCTCTGCCAACTATCCCGGGTTCACCATGGAGATGATTCCCATCAGAGTCCCCTGGTCCCCTGGCCTTCCAGATCCAAACCCATAAACAGTCTTTATATGAACTTTCCTGTTGGTTCACATTCATCCCAACCTCACACTGTGATCACCTGGACCGTCAAAAGTCATTTTAATATTTAACAGAAAATATTCACTGATATACACAAAGTATATCAAAGTCCCTATACATAAAAATACAACAAATACCCTAAAAAAACTTCCAAAACACATAAAAACTACAGCAGAAATTTACAACATGACATCAGGTCAGTTGTGCATTACATGACAGACGAGGATGTAGAGGGAAACAGTGTTATTTAGACAAATTTAACATAGCCCCTCCCCCTTTACCCTTTGACCCTGCTCAGCCAGCACCGTTACATGCTAAGCTAACCCAATCATGTAGGAATGGTTGCTACGTGTTAAGCTAATCCAAACATGTGGGACTGATTGCTACGTGCTAAGCTAACCCAAACATGTAGGAATAGTTGTTACATGCTAAGTTAACCCAATTATTTGGGAGTGGTTGCTACATGCTAAGCTAACCCCAACATATGGGAAAGGTTGCTGTGCTATTGTGGGTTTCTATGCTAGGGTCAGTTTTGCGTTACATCCGTTTTGCGTTACATGCTAGGGTCAGTTGCACATTACATTATGTTCAGTTGTGCGTTACATGTTTGTGTCAGTTTTGCGTTACATGCTAAGGTCAGTTTTGTGTTACATGCTAAGGTCAGTTGTGCGTTACATGCTAGTGTCAGTTGTGCGTTACATGCTAAGGGCAGCTTTGCGTTATATGCTAAGGTCAGTTTTGCGTTACATGCTAAAGTCAGTTTTGCGTTACATGTTTGTGTCAGTTTTGGGTTACATGCTAAGGTCAGTTTTGCGTTACATGTTTGTGTCAGTTTTGGGTTACACGCTAAGGTCAGTTTTGCGTTACATGTTTTTTGTCAGTTTTGCGTTATATGCTAAGGTCAGTTTTGCGTTACATGTTTTTTGTCAGTTTTGCGTTATATGCTACGGTCAGTTTTGCGTTACATGCTAATGTCAGTTGTGCGTTACATGCTAAGGTCAGTTTTGCGTTATATGCTAAGGTCAGTTTTGCGTTACATGCTAAGGTCAGTTTTGCGTGACATGTTTTTTGTCAGTTTTGCGTTACATGTTGGTGTCAGTTTTGCATTATATCCTAAGGTCAGTTTTGCGTTACATGTTGGTGTCAGTTTTGCGTTATATGCTAAGGTCAGTTTTGCGTTACATTATAAAGTCAGTTTTGCGTTACATGCTAAGGTCAGTTGAGCGTTACATGCTCGTGTCAGTTGTGCGTTATATGCTAGTGTCAGTTGTGCGTTACATTCTAAGGCCAGTTTTGCATTACATGTTTGTGTCAGTTGTGCATTACATGCTAAGGTCAGTTACATGCTCGTCACGCCTCCTTACAGAAAAGTTAAAAATGGAGGAGGAGGAGGAGGAGAAAGGGCGTTTTTCCGCGGCTGCGCTCATCGATGAAATGTTTCCTCTTCTTCTCTTGAATAATTGAGGCGGTTTTCATTGGAGAAGTCCCAGTGGCGCTCTGTGAGATTTGCATCCTGATTCATTTGTCATATATCCTTTATATCTCTAAATTCTTTATACCTCTCCAGTGGCTCCATGCATCTTTCATGTGCTGCTCAGCAGTGTTTGGAGGCCAGATCCAAACACATTTTACATGTCACGCTGCAGCTCACATATTTCACCTTGGGTGTGCAGCGCCAATGAAAGATTAATCGTCTGCTATGGTTAATTCTTTCCTCCTCCTCCTCTTCCTCACACCGTCAAGTTGTCTTCTTCTTCTTCTTCTTCTTCTTCTTCTTCTTCTTCTTCTTCTTCTTCTTCTTCTTCTTCTTCTTCTTCTTCTTCTTCTTCTTCTTCTTCTAGCATCTCTGTGACCTGCTGCGGATGCTGCGATGAGTGAGTGACACATTTAGGTGAAGATGGAAATGATGTGTTGGAGCCACAGGGCGAATCAAGTCAAGATGAATTTACTGTGTTTACAAAACGTTTTAAATAGAATCAGTGGATCGTAGATAAAGTTGGAGAAAGAAAAGGAAGAGCGATGTTTACAGGAGCAGAAACACTACAGTAGCAGCTCATAGATATAGAAACATAGATAGGACTGGGTCCCATACTAGAGACTGACAAGCTTGTGTCCTCATGTAAATATACAGGATGACTATCACATCCATCACATTAAAGAACCATTCTGTCACAGTTATGTCTATGTAAGACTTGCAGCGTGGCAGGAAATAACAGACAAATGTTTGTTGTTTTTTGACATTATTATGTTTAATATTAAAGACAAACAGCATTAAAGGCAGTATCACAAACTGGAATGAGATCAAACTAATGGGACCTCAGTGTTTATACTTACTTAATAATATATATATATATATATTCTATATCACATATGTCCAACTTAAGTAAGTATAAAATACAGAAAAAAAAGGACTGTTGGTAAATTCCCATATAAGTTGTATAGATATAATACAATGGGGGTTGTAGTACCACGTTATTTACAGTAATGTTAAATCACAATTATTTTTAAAAACCTAGAAAATTGTCCCAAATTATCACACGATTCTGACAAATTACATTGCGAATTTTAAGAAAATTAGTGGCAAAGTCGATGAATTTTCACCATTTGATTAACTTTCAGGATTTTGTTTGAATTTGTGTTTTTTTTTTTCCTTCACAAGAACATGGATTTTTTCATGTCAAACTGGGTCGTATGTGGCCCTAGAACTACATTATACAATATAGGTAACAATATCATGTTATTATATTAATTAGTACATACTATTAAAGGGATTCGACTAAAATCTTTGAAATGTTTTTAATTGGAAGATTTATGTCTAACAAAACATTATTATGCACCATATTATATTTAATTGCCTTTTGAAAATAGGACTACTTTACAGTTTTAGAGCCTGTGTTCCTCCATCTTGAAATCACGTGATTGATGATGTCACACGGCCCCACTGCCTGTAAACATCCCATGCCTTTAAGAAACTATGAATATTTTCTGAACGATTTACGCAAACTTTTCCTTTTTTTATCCTTTTTCTGCAACTACACTAAACATGTCATATTTTAACCTATTTTCATCACTTTTTCTTGGTACATTTTTGCTACTTTTAATGCATTACTCCCATTTCTGACACTTTTACATCGGATTTCATTGTCTTTTCTGCACATTTTTCTACATTAAAAACATGTTCAGCACTTATAAACCCTTTCCACCACTTTTCCACCTAATGTCACATATGTTGACCCATTATTGTCACTTTTAACCTATTTTCACCATATTTCATGCTTATTTTTGACAATTTAACCACATTCACTATTGGTCTTGCCCATTATTTGCCAGTTTAAACTAATTGTTCTAATATTGACACTTTTAACCCTTTTTACCACTTTTTTTGTCTGTTTTTCGTCCACTGTAATTTACAACATTTAACCAATTTCTGTGGTTTTTAAAATCCCATTTCACCACCTTTTTTGGTCACTTTGAACCCATTTTATTTCTGATTAAAACAAGGATTTCCATCTTTAAGATGACTTAAACTATGGCCCAAATAATAGTAAACTTCCTGAGTAACAGCGATATTATTCACATAAATAAATAAATGTGGTCTTCGGTCTCTGGAACCTTTATTTTGAAGAGTCGTGGGGCTGAAAAGGTTGAGAACCACTGGTCTATGGGACATTCCTAAAAGTAACAGTAACGTAATAATGTTCTTCAGCTCTCCGATGTGCGTCCACTTCTCTAACATTTATGATTGTTGTGTATTTAAATACGTTGGCACAATAGAAGCGTAGAAAAGCCCCGTGGCAGCTGTGCGCTGATAAGTTTGTGACACTTGAATGTGACAAAGCTTTGAACTGGCGTCACGCAGACTTTGCCCCTCCACCACAGGGATTGAAGATAAACACGTTTGTAATGGTGTACATTTAATTCTCTGTTTGGCCGGCATGGCAGCGACTGCCACCCACGCAGGCTGCTGGCACAAAGGAGGAAAAAAAACACATCCCCGGATGAATAATTCCCCCCAACAATCATCCCACTATCTCCCTCCGTCCGTCTCCGCTGACATGCTGCCACTTCCAGCCGTTACGCTCATTTCTGTATTTGCCTAACACTAGCTCGGGCGCTGACCGGGAAACACACACACTCGTACACACACACGCACACACACACATACAGAAGCAGATTGTGATGCTGGAATGGACCACCAAGCCTTACAATCTCCATCTGTTGGGGCAAACTGTGTAAAAGATGGAGAGCAGTAGAGGGAAAGGAGGCAGAATGATGGAGAGGCTATTAAATATACAGCAGCAGTGGAGAGATGTTAGCTGGAGGTTCAAGTCTGTGCTTCACCTCTTTCTCATTTTTTATTGCTCACTTTATCAGCAAAGTTCATTTCTACCATCCTTCTTCATACATTTAGTTAGTTTTATAACTAAACAAGCTCCTTTTTTACAGATAAACATTGAATTCTGCTGTTCACACGTTAGCTTATCTATTAGCAACGGCTAGCTGTGATGCTTATGGTTTTTAAAGAATTAATAATGATCAGTGACAGTGGAAAAGCTAAAAACCTGTTTTGGAAGCTATGAGCATTAGCTAACTAAAGCTAAAGCTTAGCATCAGCTGTTTTATTGCTTTGTAGTGTAAGGTTTAGGGATGTAACAATTCACTCAACTCCCGATACGATTCGATTCACGATACTGGGTTCACGATACGATTCTCTCGCGATTTATTGTACAAAATGGGACTGTAGACAAATGATGATTAAAAATATTCCTTATTTTCCTTTTATTTTTCATTGTCAAAAGAATCCCTTGATAAACTATTCAAAACAATGCAATTTAACTAAAAATAAATCTTGAATGAAATAAATAAGGGAAAAATACAAATGAATAAGCCTATTAATTTAAATTCTGGTTCTATAGTAAACAATGCAAAACTGCATAATAGTTCTTTTTCTTTTTAAAAGTGCAACTAAAAATGTATTTTGTGCCTTAACAGTTGGACATTTAAAAAAAAAAAACAGTCCATGTACTGTATTTACGTCAGATATTTGTTTGGACCAGCAAAGGGCGCTGGTAACCCAGTGGTCGGTTGGCATGCAGATATTCTGTGCAGTGAAGAAGAGATGCTATGCTAGCAGACTTTTACGAATATTCACGTAATATTACAGATATTCTTTCGGTGCTAAAGGGGTAAGGAATCATTTATGAACATATTTAAGAGTAGAAGGCGGCCAGAAAGAAAGTAGTAGCAGATTCCGCCCGCCGCCTCAGCATTTGGACAAGAGAAGGTTAGTATATACTCTGCTGTTTAAAAAAAGTACTGCGATTCAATTTTCAGAAAATCGATTTCAACCGTGATACCTGTGAATCGATTTTTAACTGCCTTACGATTAATCGTTACATCCCTAATAAGGTTTAATCAATTTATAGAGAAAAATTAGGGTGAACTTGCTGAAAAAAAGTTACTTGTGACATTATTTTGGAATCATTTTGTGTATTTTTGGTTTACCTTTTTTATGTCTGGATTCATCTCTAGTTTATCTATAATAGTGTGTGAGTTGTGTATTTTTAGTTGACATTTTTTGCATATTTGATGCTGTTTTATGTTTTTTTTGTAGTCATTTTGTAAATTTTTGTTTTGTTCTCATTTGTTTTTCTGTCATTTTGTGCATTTTCATTTACCTTTTTGTGCATATTTGATGTTGTTTTCTGTGTTTCTGTTGACATTTTGCCTGTCAGTAATGTTGTTTTTTAGCTGCTGATATCTAAAGCTAGAGAAGATCAATGTTTCTGGTAAGACCACTACCACCACTACTACCACCACTACTATCATTACCATACATATATATATATATATATATATATATATATATACATTTTTATTCATTCTTTATTTCAAGTTATTGTAAGCGATTGTAAATGGAAGAATAATTATTTTTCAAATTATAAATAAAAAGTAATAAATACAATAAAATTGTGAAATAATAATGAATAAATTATGTAAGATTAGCACCTTTAGAAGTGGGAGGACATGTGAGTGTGGGGGGTTTAGTACATATTTGGGAAAACCTTGGAGGTAAATTGGGAATTCTCCCGTCTCCTTTGGTTTTCCTTCACACTAATCCCACCTGACGTATTATGATGCTCATAATGCAGAGGTCATGAATAATTCCTAGATTATCCAGAACAAGTTGTGTTTGGATCCAGGAAGAAGCCATTAGCCAGGTGGAATAGATGGAGCATCATGTCCACCCCCCCCCACCCCCATCCGCACCCCACCACACGCTGAGCCATGTTTCGTGACAGAAGGCCGACATTACGGGAAGAAAAGCAGGAATGATACATGACCCACATACCTCACACAGGCCCCTCCCACTCCATCTCAGCATGTTTGCACCATGTTTTACCTCCATTTTTTAAGAGGAAGTGTGAATTAGACAAGGAGACACCTCACAGTTGTCACTGAGCGGGAGGTTTTAGTCTCAGAAATACATGGTTCTATAGTAGGAAGTAAAGGAAGCAACCAATGAAACCAGGAAGTAAAGGAAGCAACCAATGAAACCAGGAAGTAAAGGAATCAACCAATGAAACCAGGAAGTAAAGGAAGCGACCAATGAAACCAGGAAGTAAAGGAAGGGACCAATGAAACCAGGAAGTAAAGGAATCAACCAATGAAACAAGGAAGTAAAGGAAGCGACCAATGAAACCAGGAAGTAAAGGAAGCATTTCTGACACTTTGAACCCTTTTTCCCACTTTTTCTGTCCGTTTTTGTCCACTTTAATTTGCAAATTTTAACCGATTTCTGTGGTTTTTAAAATCCATTTCACCACCTTTTCCACCATTTTTGGTCCCTTGGACCCATTTTCCCTGAGGCATAGCAGTGGTTTACCAATTGCAGTTGGATTGGGGTTAAGGGACTCAACATACCACCACAGTGAGAATCGTACTAATGACCCTCTGATCACAAGTGCGCTTCCTTAACCACTCGGCCACCACTCCCCAATAATAATAATAATAAACGTTCCTGGATAACAGTGGATATTATTCAGATGAATAAATAAATGTGGTTATCACAGATTCATAGAACAATAAACCATCATTTTACTGACTTTATGGATGGACCCCAAAAATCTCTCCCCTTTATTCCCCCTTATAGATGGTCCTGTCTCCACATGACTGTTCTTCAATGTTCATGTCTGTGTTCAACCACCTTCAGCTACAGTGGGGGTCCTTGGTATCTGGAACCTTTATTTTGGGGGTCAGAGGCTGAAAAGGTTGAGAACCACTGCTGAACTGATTTCTGATCCGTCCACACTCTCCTATAAGTTATGAACCATGTTAAACTCACACACTGTTAACTACAGGTGATTAATGACAGGTAAAATTAGTGGATGTTATTGTCTATGAATCAGATTGTGTTCTATGGCTGATAAACACACTGTGGAGTCAAACAACGAAGCTGTAAAACATGTTGAACAATTAAATTCCACATGGTGACAGTATGAGGATAAATCCGTAATCCTCTTATTCTGCCCCAGCACAGAGGAACACAGAGGCCTGTTGGTAAATAACCGTATCAACTTTGTTTCCTGCGTCTGATAGCACATCAAAGCTGCTGTTACTGGTGTTACTGGTGCACACTCTGGGACGCTTGGAAGGAGCGCCACTGTATCTTTGCATATTCACCGTGTGACGGTAGAGCGGCTGCACGTCTGACGTCTCGTTAAAAAGCAGCCCAGCTCCTTCAAAATAAAGTTTGTGTTAGAAAGTGATCTGAGCTACACATAAGCCACGCCTTCATGTGGAAGATCTTATCATTTCATCGTTTATCGCTCCATGTTTGATGGATTCATGTTTGTAAACATCTGAACATGAGCTAAATCTGCACAAAAGCCTGAGTCGTGCATCTGCGTGCGTTACCATGACGATTTGATGCTTCCATCTGCGTGGGGACAGTTTTAGGAAATACAAACGATCTCCTGTTCCACAAATAAAATAACTCTGCATTCATCTCCACTAGGGGGCAGTAATGCACCTGTAAGTGATTTCAAACCGATAACAAACTGAAGAAGAAGAAGAACTCAGCTCATTTAGTCGTTAGTTTTCTGAGAGAAGTTCTTGTTGCTGACTTTTTGTTCAAATATTGTTAGTAGTTTAGTGTGTTTCTTTTGTCATTTTTTGAGTTATTGTTGCTATTTTGTGTGATTGTTGGTTTTGGGGGTGTGTTGTTGTCACGTTATGTGTTTTTATAGTCGTTTTGTTGTATTTTTTTGTTTTTGGTTTTTGTTGTCACTGACTTTTTGTTGAGGTTTTGTGTGTATTTATTGTTCATTTTTAGAAACAATTTTCATTTTGTTTGTTTTGGCACTTTGTATTTTTTTGTAGTTATTTTGTTTTAGTTTTGTGTCTATTTTGTCATTTTTTTACTTTCTTTTTTGTTTTTGTGGTCGTTTTGTGAGTTTTTGGTTTAGTTTGTGTAGTTTTTGTTGTCGCTTTAAGTTTCTGTTGAGGTTTTTGTTGTAGTTTTGAGTTTTTTATCATTTTGTGTTGTGACTTTCTAATTTTTGTTGTGTCGTTATGTTGTAGTTTTTTGTTATTACTGACTTTTATGTTGTGGTTTTGTCGTCACTTTGTTTTTTCAGTTGTAATTTTTATAGTCTTTGTTTTTTTTTCAGGTTTTTTCTACTAGTTTTATGTGTTTCTCTTGTGTTTTTGTGAGGTATTGTTGTCACTTTGTGAGTTTTTGTCACTGTGTGTTTTTGTCGTCGTTCTGTGAGGTTTTATTTTAGTTTTGTGAAGTTTTTGTTGTCACTTTGAATTTTTGTTGAGATTTTTTTGTCGTTTTGCGACTTTTTCAATTTGTTTGTTTGTTGTTTTATTGTAGTTTTTGTTGTTACTGAATTTTTGTTGAGGGTTTGTGTCTTTTTGGAGGTATTGTTTTCATTTTGTGTTTGTTTTGTCACTTTGTGTGTTTTTGTAGTCATTTTGTGAGGTTTTATTTTAGTTTTGTCTTGTTTTTGTTGTCACTTTGAGTTTTTGTTGTGATATTTGTTAAAGTTTTGTGTTTATTTTTGTCATAATGTGAGTTTTTGTCATTTTGTGTTTGTTTTTGTGACTTTCTCACTTTTGTTGCTATTCTATGGTTGTTTTGTGAGGTTTTGTTGTAGTTTATTGAGTTTTTGTTGTCAATTTATGGGTTTTTGTAGTCTTTTTGTGTGTTTTGTTGTCACATCGTAGGTTTTTCCAGTTGTCTTGTTCCCATGTCTTGTCCTTTATTGCCATCATTTGGTGAGTTTTGGTTGTCCTAACCCTA
The DNA here is from genome assembly GCF_900634775.1 of Gouania willdenowi. Taxonomy (NCBI): domain Eukaryota; kingdom Metazoa; phylum Chordata; class Actinopteri; order Blenniiformes; family Gobiesocidae; genus Gouania; species Gouania willdenowi. The sequence continues at coordinate 2,122,874 of NC_041058.1, read as the reverse complement.
ACCCTTGTGCATTTTTCTGTAATTTTGCGTGTTGTCATTTTTTATGCTATTGGAGCACACATGCTTTGTGTTTGTTTTCACGTATTTATTAGTTTATTTAACAGACACAGAGCACATTCATATAAATAGTGAAAATATACCAGAATTAGCCAAAAGACTATTTTTCATCTGCAGTTTAGTGACTTGTGTCCCATGTGTGCGATGAGCGTTGGTCAGTGGGAAACCATGGAGGGTGATCAGAGCGTGGACCTGGAACAGGAAGTGTTTAATGTGGGGGGGGGGTCGATGTCAAATGTGAAGCCGGGGGTGAGCGGAGGAAGAGGAACCGCTCGACTTCCAGGAAGACTCACTCCACTGTGATCCATTATTCAGCAACCAGCACAATTAGCCTGTGTCGAGCTATTTTTACACGCCGCGGTAAGATAGATTCAGTGTAGAAAAGAATACGCACATGGTGGCTTATTTATTTATTTATCCGCTTGCTTTAATGCGCTGGAATGGTATCGATGTAGCTTTTATCCTCTGACTTATTCATCAGGGCTTTGAGAGAGTTTGTTTAGAGCTGTTTAGTGAGGAATCAGAGATGAGCTGCGTTAAGTCTGCGTGCTATGATAGGTGGGTGTAATGTCTGTGCTTCAAACGCAGACGGTGGGCATTCAGAAATGAATTGACCCAGAGGACGCTAACGAGCACTTAGCAACAAAGTGCTGGTCGTTAGCGCCATGACGCTGAGTGCACGCGTCCATTTACTGGGAGACGTACGCACGCTGCGTTTGACTCGCTGTGCATTTGGTCTGGGCTGCTGCTATTCTTTACTGCCCATATCACTCTGGATATTAAAAATGTAGCAGCCCAGCTATGTAGCCACAAACTAATAGCATCTTTAAACGCGCTGCCGCCGATCCATTACAGCCCTTATAGGGATCGTCTCGTGGTTTGGCAGCGATGCCCACAGAGTGAGGACCATAAAAGTCATAGCACACGTTTCTATCGGCCCTGCACGTATTAAACACACAGTTAGCAGACACTTAGCTTAGCATTAGCACACCTGAACACACACAAAAGCCAAACTGAGTAAAATAATTCAATACAAATTGTTTTTTATCTCAGATTTTGAAATAAAACAAACAAATTCAAATTGAAAAGGAAAATAAACATGAAAAGTATATAAAATCTAATTTTTTTCTTGCCAGTGTGAGGCCATAAAAGTCATACCATACTCTTCTATTGGCCGTGCACATATTAAACACACTTAGCAGACACTTAGCTTAGCACTGAGTAAAGTAGTTGAAATTCTATACCAATAAATGAAAATATAGAGCGTTTATAGATAATACAGAAAATCACAACAAAACGTGAGGAATAGTCTAATATAACAGTCAAAACTCATTTTACGAAATTCATGAGAAAAAACTATAAACTAAGGAAAAAGTGAAATTTTTATCTCTGATTTTTAAATGAAATAAACAAAGTGAAATTTAAATCAAACTTTTCTTATTAGTTTATAGGTCACAATAAGAGTAAAAATTGTGCTGCCCACTCGCTTCAAATAATTTGAAATGTCAAAAATACACAAAATGAAAAACGAAAAAGGCAGAAAAACACTCAAAACAACAGAAATATACAAAAATGACACAAAGCAATAACAAAAGTATACAGAAATGCACAAAATAACAAAAACATGCAAAAAAAACCTGTGTTAGTCATGTGACCCTCAGATCAGATACATTTGCTGTAATGAAAGTTCTCTGATTAACCAGCATTAAGTGTGAGTGAAAGCTAATGTTTTATAAAGGAATGATAAACATTGACTTATTAATGTTCAGGATTCCTGGTACGTGTGCACGGTTAAATCGTGTTTTTTAATAATTACTCGTGCACGAGCACATGTAATATGTGTAATAAATGTAATATATGTATTATATGTAATATAGATCCAGTGCAGCGCTACATTGATCTGTGTGTGAAGAGCAGCAGCCGTGTTACTTTAAAGATGAAAAGGTGGAGATCACATGCAGCGCTGTTAGCGCCAAACTAAACACGCTACATGATTAGCCCTCATTAGCATGAGATACGCGCTAACAAGGTTGTTAGCTCGTTAGCTCAGCCCGACCGGCGGCTTTGACCCCGCTTTGCAGGTGCTGCCTCGGCATTAGATCAGGCAGGTAATTAGCTGCTTTAAGTGTGTGTGAGTGTGTGTGTGAAGGAGGTATTAGTGGGGTGTGTGTGTGTGTGTCCCAACACACACACACTTATCGGCCCTTTTACTCACACTCCTCCCCTTTTTATTCTTTGACTCTCATCTCCAGCATCGTTACCCGTGACCCCCTTCAGCCTTTTTGTAGGGATGGGCGGGGTCATCAGTGTGTGTGTGTGTGTGTGAGATCAAAGCCCAGGAATTCCACCACCGAGGACATTTTCAGAGTCAGGAGGGAATTGAAGCTGGAAACTGAGCAGAGAGGTGAGAGGCGACGGGGGACGTCACGGCTGTCCTTAATCCCACTAACGAAGGATGTCGTCCACCTGGAATACATGCCCACGTTGTCACGTCCTTAAAAACGTCCCCACGCGTTCATGTCCTAAAAAATGTCCACACGTGGTCACGTCAAGGAAAATCGTCCCCACACGGTCACGTCCTGGAAACTGTCCCCACAGGGTCACATGGTGCGAGCTGTTTTTACACGCCGGTTAGAAGAGTGAGGTATGAGGACGACGGCATCACCAAAAAGTACAAAGTATCTGAAAAAAGTGTGTATTTGCTGCTCCACGTTTGGACATCAGTGTTTGTGTGTGTGAGTGTGTGTGTGTGTGTGTTCCATCACGTCTGACACATGACAGGCGCCAACACTGATTCAGTCTGGCGTGGCCCCATCTAGCAGCGCCGGGGAAGCGACCAGCAGCAAATGATATTCATTGGTCTTAAACGCTCGGCCTTGTTGGACCCGATGGTGTCATGTTACATTATGACCTGAAGATGATGAGGGGACGACACCACAGCTCTGAGGAGAGAAGAAGAAGAAGAAGGCCATCAAAGTAAAGGCACAAAATGACAGAAACATGTGCAAAAAGTACAACAAAAACACACAAAATGACTTTGGATAATTAATTGGAACAAAAAAATAAAAATGTCACCAAAAATACGCTAAAATGAATAACAAAAATGGCTGAAAAGCACAGAACAACAACAAATACGCACACAACAACAGGAATACACAAATGCACACAATAAAAACACAAACACACACAAAATGATAGAAAAAACCCACTAAACAATACAAAACAATAACAAAAACATGCACAAACGCTCAACAACAAAAATGACAGAAAAAAGCAATAACAAAACAAACGTGCTTCTGGTGAATCCGTGACTCGGGTCCTATAACTGACTCATTTGAGTCCTGGGTGTTTTTAGTGCTTAATGGTGTTTCTATGATTCTGTCAGAGATGTGATTCATCTGAATCCTGTGAAGTTTTCTCTCTTTACAGTAGCTTCTTAGAGGATCTGTGACTTAATGATTCAGTACAAAGACTCAACTCTTGAATTCACCTTGGGTTTTTTGTTTCCTCCCACATTGTTGGAAATCTAAGACATGGTATTAATTAAAATCTAATAAAGACAAGACAAAGGCTGTTTGTAAAGCTGACATCTGCTGTGACAAAGCAAAGTCACTTCCTGTCACCTGCCTCTCAAGGTCAGCACGACCTTGCGAGGAAGCCAAAGATTTGCAGAAAGAAACGATGCAGGTTGAGTGACAGCATCATCTTCTTCTTCTTCTTCTTCTGTGGTGGTTTGTGTCTCTGCCAAAGCTGCAGAAACATCACACACTGATTCTTTGGAGCGACTCAGATATTCAGAACCAAAGTGGACCCCAGGGACAGAGAAGGAAGCGGTGCTTTATCGCTAAAAATCTACCTTCTATTGCTTTAAAGAGGACACACAGTCCTGTGGGGACACTTTGATATGGATTAAAACAGGAAAACTTCTTCTTCAAGGCCGCGCATGTGAAGAGAAACCGTTTGTGATGAAGCCAGAATCAGAAACAGAGGATTTAAAAGATTCAAAGACTAAATGAATCACTGAATTCTTAGGTTTAAGACTTGTTAGACCTGATAATGGATCACAAGATGAACACAAACCAGGCTGTTTGATTAGATTTATAGTAACTGTAGGGGGCGCTTGTAAGCCCAAAGATTCTTCTTCTGCTGCCACGATGGGCTGTGTAACTCAAGTAAAGAAATTATGAATCGTAAAAATAATTTGTTGTAACTGAAAAAAATTCTCGCAATGTGTATTTTTTTCTGTAAGTAACTTTTTTTTGTCCGAATATTTTTGCCAAGATTGACATTTTTGTTGTATCTGACATTATTGGTGTAATTGGCATTATTACGTAGTTGACGTTTTTCTCAAAGCGAATATTTGTGTTAACTACCTTTTTTCATAAAATAAGTTTTTACAGCACGCATTTTTCTCGTGATGGAATTTTTAGTCGTATTGTATTATTTGTTTACTGTAACTGACATTAATGGTGCGAGTGACATTTTTACAAAACTGACATTTTCTTCCTCAATTATCTTTTTATTTTGTGTTGTACATTATTTCATTAATGTCATTATTCTTATTTTTGTCGTGACAACTATCTTTTCCGGAACGGATATTTTGTTTGTAACTTTCTGTAACATTTTTTTTGTAACAGGTATTTTTGTCGTTGCAGACAAAGTTTCAATTCTGACATTTTTGTCATAACGACCATTTTTTTGTAACTACAATTTTTTGTCATAGCTGACATTTTTCTCGTAATGCACATTGTTTTTGTATCTGACATTATTGGTGTAATTGACGTTTGACATTTATATGTAATGGACTTTTTTCTCAGATGGACATTTTTTTAACTTCTTATAACAAACATTTTTATTGTAAAATTGTATCGTATTGTACATTTATTTGTCCATCAGGCTGTTGTTTGTCAATTATAAATCTTTTATTCTGACTCTGTGAACCTTTGCAGAGCTGAGTTGAAAAATAAGGCCAATTGTTGGAATGTTTGGTGTAGAATTCCGTCAGATTCCCAGTGGTTAGTGATACATCTCTCATGTCCTGACCCGTGAACCAGTCAAGTGTGTGAGTCGACCCTCACACAGTCTGTGCACGTCCACCGTAGCCGTTAACCCGGCCTTCTCCTCTGCACCAACATCTGCACCAACATCTGTGCTGTGTGTGTTCCTCATCCGGCCCATTCCCTCCAATAAGCCGTCCTGCCTTTGATGGCTATGAATAAAGGAGGGAACAATCTGGAACGTCTGTTGCTCAACCAGCTCATATCAATAAAACATTCAGCGCTTCACGACATATACAGCCTTCACTTTACAAGTTTCACCAAACTATTGTATAATAAAAAATCATTTAAAAACATTAGAATAGAGTATATTTATTCATCCCACAGTGGGGACATTTACTGTCATGACAGTTAAAAAAAAAACACAGAAAACTAGATAAAATAAACAATACAATAAATATAATATAAAAAGAGTAATGGTTGCAGATATATACTGTTTTTTTAGCTGAGGTAGATTGAGAGGGAGGAGCTCACATTCTTATAGGGTAGGAGGAGCCAGGATTGTCAGAAGGAGGAGTTTCCGTGATATGATGTCACAACGCGAGAAAAATCTTAGTGTCCCGTTTGGAGCTGACTTTTTACAAAATGTGGAATAACCAGGGAGGGAGGAAAAAGAACACATTTTTCTAATTACAATTACCATTATAATAATATCATAGTTGTAATTAATGATCAATTATGTGATTACAATTACAATTGACCCCAATCTCTGCTTTCACATTTAACAATGATTATAGAAGCCAAAGATAACAATTTTTTACTGCGTTTCTTTTCATTTTCAGAACAAACCTTTTCAAGATAGGTTTTTTTTTCATTTTTTTTAGCTTGCTGGTGCAAAGTCTGCAGGAAAATCCCAAACAGTCAATTGATTTCAATCATTCATTGTGAAAAATGTGTCCAAACCAACATCTTGGTCACTTTTGTGATTATCTCTGTAGTGGTTGCAGAGCTTCAGCTCAGCGTTGGACCTTTCTTTTTCTCTCAGTCACGTTTCTTTCACCGATCGGCCTTTTCTGCTCCTTTAAAAGCCTGTTTTTTAATCCTGGGGAAAATGACTGAAGCTAACGACTTCTCGTCCAGCGTCTCCAGACATCATTAAAGCTCGGCTGTAGCCTCGGGCAGCGCATGAACCCCTTCTTCAAACTGTACACTTTATTCATAATTCAGCCGTCTACCCTGAATTATTCAAGCAAATAGTGGGGAAAATAATGGAGTCCACCCAATCTTACTTACAACGTAGAACTATTTTAATGTTGATTTGAATTTTAGAGGCTTTTCCAGAGCTTAAGTAGCACATGTGGCCTCCTTTCTGCCTCACGCCTGATCAGGGTGGCTCATAAACACATTAGCACATACTGGGGGGCCGTAAATAAGTAATCATTGTGAAAAATGCATTTAAAAATATGTACAAAGGTTCCCCCAGCCTGAAAAGTGCTGCAGTTTTATACAGAGATTCAATAACCTCTCTCACGGCTTGGTTTAAATTAAATTAAAAACCATGTATTTGGTTCAAAATGTGTTTTTTGTCTGGGAAAAAGTGAAATAAACTTAAATAGTTAAAGATTATTATATTGTAGATTTTTAACTCCTCAAAAAATTAGTTTTGGGGTAAAATCTTTAATGTAACCAAGAAGCTAGCAAGCTTGTTAGCAATTAGCCAATATTCATGAAAATACTTTATCTCTATTAAATTTGCTCTGACACGAGTTAATAAAACCTCATATATGTCAAAGAATGAACTTTTACCAACTTTTAACCTTTAATCAAAATCACTTGTTTTGAATGTAAATAAAAAGCTAACAAGCTAGTTAGCGATTAGCCAATATCCATGAAAAGGCTTTATCTCTATTAAAATGTTGATGTTGGCTCAAATTGAAGTTAACAAAACCTATCATTTTACTGATTAGAAAATAAATAAATAAAGTATATCCTAAAGAATTAATGTTTAAAAATATTTAACCTTTAATCAAAATGAACTGTTTTGAATTTTAAAACAAATAGCTAGTAAGCTAGTTAACGATTAGCTAAAAATTCATAAAAACATGTAAATATTTCCTATTGTAAACTTTAACTTTACTCTGACGCCAGTTTATTACCTGAAATGTTAGAAAACGTGAGATAGACCTTGGAATGGTCTGAAAATAGACGCCGTCTTACCAGAGACTAACTGCACACAGCTTCTATAGAAACAGGAAAACTTTCACATCCATCACTTTAGAAACCCATTTTTTAAATGTCAACAATATTCTACTAATTAAAAAAATTTTTTGTCTTGGTATATATAGGAATGTAACGATTAATCGTAAGGGAGTTAAAAATTGATTCATAGGTATCACGGTTCATTTCGATACTCTGAAAACTGAATCGCAGTACTTTTTTTAAACATCTATCTATTTATGCTTCTCTTGTCCAGAAGCGGCGGGCGGAATTGACTACTACTCTTAAACATGTTCATAAATGATTCCTTACCCCTTTAGTACCGAAAGAATATCTGTAATATTACATGGGTATCTGTAAAATTCCCGTTTTTTTTATTAGCTCTGTCTGCTAGCATAGCATCTCTTCTTTACTGCTAGAATAACTGCATGCTAACCGACCACTGGGTTACAAGCGCCCTCTGCTGGTCCAAACAAATATCTGATGTAAATCTAGTGCAATGACTGTTTTTTTTAAAGTCCAATTGTTAAGGCACAAAATACATTTTTAGATGCACTTTTAAAAAGAAAAATAACTATTATGCAGTTTTGCATTGTTTACTATAGAACCAGAATTTAAATTAATAGGCTTCTTCTTCATTTGTATTATTCTTTTATGTATTTCATTCAGGATTTATTTTTAATTAAATTGCATTGTTTTGAATAGTTTATCAAGGGATTCTTTTGACAATTAAAAATAAAAGGAAGATAATACAGTATTTTCTAAAGGAATATTTTTCAGTCATCATTTGTCTACAGTCTCATTTTGTAAAATAAATCGTGAGAGAATCGTATTGTGAACCCAGTATTGTGAAACGAATCGCATCGGGAGTTCAGTGAATCGTTACATCCCTAGTTATATACAATTTGATCCTTAATTTTTACATGCAGTAGCTAGCTAAGGCTTCTATGTGCAGTTAGCCCCTGAAAAGATGGCGATCGAAGTGGAACGGTTCTCACGGGGGTCATGTCAAGTCTCCTGTTTGTTTTACAAACTAAAGTATATAATTACCAAATATATACAACTAGGATTTCCTCTATAAAGAACAAACGTTAGCGCCCCCTACTAGACGACACAAAGGATTTGTTTAGCTTCAAGAGGTTAAAGAGGACAAGTTATGATACGCCTCGTTCTTTTGAATTTGAAGTAAAAAAAAAAAAAGAGTCAGAATTAACATTAGCCGCTTCCTTACCATACCATAATGCTAAATCATTTACTTGCTTTAGAGTGGGTGAGGCTATGCAACTTTTATTAGTGAGCGTACAGTACACGTTCCTGCACATTACACACAAGCGTTAGCTGCTGAGCGCGCAGGCTTGCTAACAGGCACTTTGGTGGAATGGGAATGGTAAAAGTTGAAGGAGACTGCATCGAAAAAAGAGCTGGGAAATGTCCTGAGGTCAAACGCCAAACATGTTTCTGTTTCGCTAACATGCACACCTTCATGTCCGTACGCACAGACCAAAGCTTCTCAGTTAACAAACGATCCAGGTTAAAGAATCGAGTCTTTGTACGGAATCAGGACTCATGGATCCTCCGAGAACAAAAAGACCATAAAGGGAAGAAAATTCACTATAAACATGGCCTGATTAAAGGATCAATTCTTTCATTGAATTCTAGAAACTTTAATGATCACTGGGAATATTCAGAACTCAAAGGATCAGTTATAAGAACAAGAGAGTGGAAATATGATTCAAACGATCAAGAGTCAAACGATCAAGAGTCAAAAGATCGAGATTCAAATGAACAAGACTCAAACAATTAGAACTCAAATGATATAGAATCAAACGATAAGGACCCAAATGATCAAGAGTCAAAAGATCAAGAGTCAAAAGATCAGTGCCCGTATTCACAAAGCGTCCTAAGGCTAAAATTAGCTCTTAGTGATGTCACTCTTAGAAAAATCATAGAAATCCTTGAATTTTAAGATTTTTCTTAGAAAAATCTTGAAAAATGGCCGCCATATTGAATGTTTGTGTGGCCAATGCCTTTTTCCAAAATAGTGGCCCTTAGAGATGATCTGTGGCAAACGTCATGCTTTTATACCGTGCTAGCGTCTTTTAGGCTAAGTTGGGAGCTCTCTGAGAGATTCTGAGAAGCTACGGGAACAAAACTCAATCAGAATTCAAACCATCAGGAGTCAAACCATTAGGACTCAAATTATCAGGTTTTAAATGGTCAGATTAAAAAAAAAAACAAGGTTCAAACGATGAGGTGATAGAACCCAAGTAGCTGACTCTCAGTAAACAATGAGAACTCAAACGATCCAGTTCATGGACGTTTGTGAAGATAACTCAGATTAACGTGGATCCATAAAACGAGTTTGGCTTCAGCGTTTTCTAACTTTGCGTCTATGTTTCTACATCTGTTGTTCAGTTTGAATGTTTGATGTTTAATGTACTGTATATTGACTTTAAACTGAAGTCCTTTCTGCTCGTGTAGAACCAATAAACCGCTGTAGAAGGTGGTGAGGAAGAGGAGGAGGATGAGGGTCACAGGAGGGATGAAGCTCTGTTTGTGGGACGGAAACGATGACAGGAAGGAGGCCCAGACGTGAGAACTCATTTGACACATTTGCCCAGAATTCCAGCAGCGTCTGCCACTATCAACACATTTACCCTCATCGTCGTCTTCTTTATCCAGGGAGATGAAGATCTGAGGCTCTGAGGGTCTGAGGTGGACCATAGGTCTGACGGAGCAGAGAAGGTGCTTTACCAGCCCAAAGGAACACACATTTCACCTCCTAATCATAACGTCAGGCTGCTTTCACCTTCATCTTTTTATTCATTTTACACGCTTGTTTATTACATTTATTATGTTTTTAATAATTCCTTTATCAAAATGTATTAAAAGTAGATTTAATCTTAAATATCACCTAAATATGATAATTAAAAATGTTTTTTTATAATTATAAAATTATTTTAAAATTTTTAAATATTTACAAAATATTCCTAAAATAATTGTAAAATGTTTCTAAAATAATCATAAAATATTTCTTTTAATAATTATTAAATGTTTTTTTTTTTAAATTATACAATATTTTTTAAATAATTATCAAATACATTTAAAATAATGATACAATGATTTTAGAAATAATTAAAATGTTTTTATAAATAATTATATAATGTTTTAAAATATATATATATATTTTAAAAATAATTATAAAATGATTTTGAAATAATTATAAAATAAAATTAAAATTATAATTTTTAAATGCTGGCTTTTATTACTCTTATCAGCCCTTACTTTTCTCTGCATTTAAAAAAATCTACAGGCAATATTTTTATTTTTTTTTTAAATGTCATAAAATTATAGAAGTTAACATTAAAAAAGTAGATCTGATTAAATCTAAAAATCTAAACTACAACAAAATGTTTGCTTGAATTTATATAAACTTTAAAGCCTAAAGCTCTGTTTGATGTCAATCAACCCCTACTTTTCTCAGCATTTAACAAAAACAAATATAAATATATATATTAACTGTTTTACCTTGTATAAAACAAAAATATGTGTAGAACAAATATGAAAGAATTTTGATTATTAAAAAAAAAAACAAAAAAAACAAAAACAAATATATATCGCATACGATGACAAAAGTAGTTTTTTATTTTGATTATACTTTAAAGATGAGATAAAGTGCAATAAAAAGGCTAAATCACTGTTTTAAGGCAGTGAGCCCCTACTTTTCTCAGCATTTAAGAAACTCCACAGTCAGTAAAGTGGGAGCGTTACCTCCGTCCTAATGAGACGTTCCTGATGAAATGTTAATTACTATAACACTGGGCCCAGTGGCTTTCTGCACTGACCCCATTCTGATCAAACCTCTTTGCTAAAGTGGGTTAAGACTAAATGAGGTTGTGCTGAGACGAGATGTGCACGTATTCAAACAAAGGAACAGATCTTTGCTCTGAAAAGAAAGTGTTGAATTCTCTTTTATTTACTCTGCAGGTGAAACGTGGGAGTGAAGGTCTTTGGCAGCGAACGCAACCTTGTGCACCTGCTCCGTCGTCTTTGTGCGTCTTTAAATCCACACGTGTGCGTGATTTCAACCCTGGAACGTCTTCACGTCAGATTCAACGTGAAAAAAAGGTGATTGTTTACTTTCTTTAAGTCTTTTCTCTTTGTGCTCCTGCCAGCATTGGCCTCCATCATTGTCCTCACACACACACACACACACACACACACACACACACACACACACACACACACACACACACCCTGAAGCTCCGCCTACAATGTGTGTACTTACACACATCTATTCAGACTTGCTTTCAACTGTTAAAACTACATTACTTATGCTTTTAATATTATCATGACTTTTGTAATTATTATTATCTGTGTATTGTTATTTTTGTTCCATTTTGGATGATAAAGTGTCTTTAGGTGTTTTGAAAAGCGCTATATGAATGAAATATAATTATACTATTACAAAATGGCATAAAAACAGCAAGATTATTCCAAAAACTCACAAAATGGAAATCAAAATGACTTCAAAAAGAAACAAAACAACAAAAAGAGACAAAATGACTTCAAAAACGTAAAAAAAAGACGAAACACACTTGAATGACTCCAAAAACACACAAAATGGCAACAAAAACATAAAAAAAGACAAAAAAAAAAAAAACACTCAAATGATTCTAAAGCACAGAAAATAACTTTAAAAACATAGAAAATGACAGAAACAATCACTGAACGCCAAAAACAACACACAAAACAACATAGAAACACAAAAAACACGCATAAAACAATAACAAAAACGCACATGATGACTCTAAAAACATAAAAAAATACAAAAAACACTAAAATGACTCCAAAAACACTTACTACATTGTTCATATTGCAAAAATTATTCATCTGATCAAACTAAAAATGTACAGTGTGTCTATTGGATTATTAAGGAACAATTGGTTGAACATTCAGAATGTTGTGAGACCAAAGTTCGTGGGACGTCCTGAAAATGTGTTGAAATGACATGAAATTCTTTGATAACGACTCTGACTAAAACACCTGGATTCCATCTTTAACAGCTGCTGTGTCCAAATACTTCTGTCTGTCTGGTGTTGGCCAAGGTTAGCGTGAGATAATACACGTTCATAGATAAATGGTCACTTTAAAAGTTTGCAGCTGCACAGTATTCAACATTCACTGAATGATCTCATCAGATTAGCCGCAGATTGCTCCCTATTACCGCCGCGCTTTAGTTCAGGGCGAAATTGGCCAGACGTGATGACTAATTTTCCGAGGTGTTATTTTTCCACATTGAGGCTGAAGCTTGAGTTGATGCTGAAGCCATTAGAGCTGAATGATCCCCAGTGACAGGACGACACTTTCAAAGTGAAACAGTTGTGTGATGAATCCTCTACTTTACACTGTAAAAAAAAACTAGTTAAAATGTCTACCCACTGCTAATATGAACTTCTTCTTTTCACTTATTTTATCTTAAACCTTTTATTGACTTCTTCACTTGCCGTGGCTCAGCTTCAAGTATTTATTGTAGCTAGTCCTGAGACGGGCTACTGGCGTCCTGGGGGAACATGTGGCTCTTTATTTTCTGTGACCCCCAAATTAAACACACAGAATAAAAACGCACTAAATGACTTGACAAACACAAAAATTACAGAAAAATGTGCAAAATGACAATACAAATGCACAAAATGACTTCACAAACACAAAAAAATGAAAGAAAGACATACAAAGTGACAATATAATGCACAAAATGGCTGAAAAATATGCAAAATTACATAAAAAATGCACAAAATGACTCAAAAAGTCATAAAAAATGAAAAGAAAAAACACTAAAATGACTTTAACAAAACACAAAACATCTCCAAAAACACACAATCATAGAAACACTTAAACTACTTCAAAAACAGACAAAACGACCATAAAGACACACACGAGGACTTCAAAAACACACAAAATGACATAAAAACATCAAAACTCACTAAAAGGTCATCAAAGTGCACAAAACGACTCCAAAAAGATACGAAAAAAACAACAGAATCACCTTAAAAAACATACAAAATGACAGAAACACATTAAACATCTCCGAAAACACACAGAACAACATAAAAACACTAAAACTACTTCAAAAACGCACAAAATGGCAACAAAAATAAATAAAAGTAGAACGAGAAAAATGGAAATCGCATAAATAGAAGCTAAAAAATAAAAACATCTTTGTTGTTCCCTGTGCTAATGCTCTGATTGGTCGTTTTTCCAGGTCATGCCAGGTTTAACCAGAATACGTACGTTTAGTGCAGTGACGTTACTTCAGATAGATTACGTGTGTGAGTATTTATACATTTATTTGTGCGTATGTGTGTCAGTTGATTTCCAATAAAACAAAGCTGTTAATAATTACTGGTGTGCATGCAGCCTCACTGTTTATGAGCCTGATGACGTTAGCATTAGCTAATGGCTAATGGCTAATGTCATCAGAGTGCATCAATGAGCCCCAGTAATTTATAAGTTATGTTATTACCGTCCCACTGCAGGAGGAGAAACCATTTGAAGCTGTAAAGTATAGAAAAAGCACCAGATTGTAAATATGCAGCCGTTAAAAGGAACAAATATGGATCCATCTTTATATCAGTGATGATCTGTAAAAGTCCCTCTGCTCTCGTCTATTATGGATGAGGAGGATGAGCCTCATACAGTAGCTAGTGCTGCTCATCCTGCCCTCGCTTTGTTTAGGAAACCATAGCAACTAAAGGTCACAATAATAAACAAATTATTATTATTATATTTATTGTATTGAAAATTACATTGTTATCGTAGTAGTTTTTATTATTATTTTTCTTCTGCAACTCTTTTATCGTGGAACTCCTCCTAGACTATTAATGCATCACTAATGACACGTATGTCATCTCATAGGGACAATGTCAACGATGTACAGTCGACCTTTTTTGGAGCCAAAATGTCAAGGTTAAGGTCAAGGTTGCGTCAAGTGTCAAAAACCAACATTTTCCACATCTCTATGATTATTTATCGTACAAGTTCAATGCTTATATTTATGAAAAGCTCATCTCAAGTGTATTATTTTATTTAATTGTACCAAAGCTGTACGACCTACTGGTAAAAAGATCAGTAGGGGTCAAAGTTCATGACATTACCAAAAAAATATAACTTTTTCTCTATAACTTGGCCACAGATCCAGTGCTCAGACTGGTACCATTGAACAACATTTACTTTCAATGTGTGACCTTGACCTTCCTTCAAGGTCATATTTAAGGTTAAGGTCAATCTTCAGTTTTTCCTGCATTATTACTTTCAGTTTAATTAGTGAAAAGAACAAATGTATCAACAAATCCAGATACACGTTATTTTTGCCATTTTTTTCACTTTTCAAATACGTATTCATCTTACTAATACAGGTCTTGCCTAGTTATCAATTGATTAATATTATTAACAATTTTCATATGATAATAGTAAAATTATTACTATCAAACTGATATATTTTTGATTTTTTTTTGCTTTTTACAAAGTTAATATAGTTTTTAAATGGAGTAAAATGCTACTTACAGTAAATTGAATAATAATAATATATCAGAGATGAGCAACTTGTGATTGTATCTGATCTGAGGGTCACATGATCAACATTCCTGTCAGCATTAGAATATAGACCAATCAGAGCATTAACACTGACCATTAATACTGCATTTTTTTGTGTTATTCTTTTTTTCTTATCATTTTTTTGTGTTTTTTGAGTCATTTTGCATATTTTTCACTTATTTTGTGTGTTTATTTTGTTTTGTGTGGATGTTTTTGAGTGTGTTTTTGTACTTGTCTTGTGTGTTTTGCAAGTAATTGTGCATTTTTGTTTTCATATTGTGTTTTTTGCCTCATTTTCTGCATGTTTGTTGTTATGATGTGTGTTTTCTGCACAGAATTAGACTGAGGGCTGCATGTTTCCCCCAGACTGAAAAAGTGATTTTTTTTTTTTATAGTTAATAATTTCTCCATCTGCTACTTGTCCAGGTCACATGGGCAGAATCCTGAGCAGAGAAGCCCAGACGATTCTCTACAAGCTTCCTTCAGTAGCTCCTCTGATGGATTCTGAGATGTTCCCACGCCAGCCCAGAGGTACGGTCTCTCCATGGTGACCAAACATAAAGTCTTTAAAGCTGAATTCAGCTATCACGCATTTCTCTAATTTTCTTTGCAGATTGAATTCGTTGTTTACAAAAGCAGACGTGATGATAAAGATGGTTTAAGGAGCTCTCGTTCTAATTTTGTGCAGCCCCTAAAGAAACCACACAGAATTATAGAAAAACACACAAAATTACAATAAAAACACACAAAATTACAAAAGAAATATACAAAATGACAACAAATACACGCAAAGTGACAGAAAATTTTACAAAATAACAATAAAAACACACAAAATGACAGAAAAATGTACTAAATGACAATAAAATGCACGAAATGACAGAAATATATGCAAAATTACAACAAAAACACACAAATTGACAGAAAAATATGCAAAATGACAATAAAAATGCACAAAATGATTTCACAAACACACCAAATGACAGAAAAATACATAAAATGACAAAAAAAACACACAAAATGACAGAAAAATGCTTAAAATGACAACAAAAACACAAAATGACAGAAAAATGCATAAAATGACAACAAAAACACAAAATGACAGAAAAATGCATAAAATGACAACAAAAACACAAAATGACAGAAAAATACATAAAATAACAATAAAAACCCACAAAATTACAAAAGAATGTACTAAATAACAATTCAAATGCACAAAATGACAGAAATAAATGCAAAATTACAACAAAAACACACAAATTGGCAGCCAAATATACAAAATAACAATAAAATTGCACAAAATGACAGAAAAATAACTTATCTGATGGATTCTGAGATGTTCCCACGCCAGCCCAGAGGTGCGGTCTCTCCATATCTATAAAAGTGAGTCTTTGGCTGTATTTCTTCACTTATTGAAGCCGTTGTTTACAAAAGCAGACGTGATGATAAAGATGTTTTTCAGGAGTAAAGGTTGAAATATGTATATATGTGTCCTTTGTGCTGGGTGCTGGGTGATGACATTATTAGGGTGTTTGGGTGATGACATTATTAGGGCGTTAATGAGTCATTTTCAGCCCCTGGAGGAGCTCAGCTGTGTGCCAGGCCTGCTCTGATTGGTCCGTGATGAGCCTCTGAGCTCCGTAAAACAAACACACATTATGTTTATATACATAATGGAGCAATAATGGAGTTCTGATAATGGTTTGTTTGGGCTGTGAAAGACACGCCCCCCCGTGGCCTAACACGATTAGAGTCCAGATGAAATATTCACAGCCACACATTCCCTCACTGTGACACTTGTCTGCCAATCACAGTGATTGACAGATAACAGAGAGAGGAACAAAGAGCAGGGTCACCACGGAAACCATCAGAACACGTCTCATACGCAGACGTGGAGGAGACATATTTACAATATTTACAGTAAAAACCTAAAGATTTAGTTAAGTTTGACAAAACAATGATAGAAAGCTTAGTTTATATACTTTTTATATATACTTTATTCTTTTTAAATTCTACTTTTTCTTTCATCTATATTTGAAATTCGGGGACAAAAAGCTGCACTTTTAGAATAATGACAACAAAGGGTTTGTTTATTTTTCTGTCATTTTGTGTATTTTGCTGTTATTTCTTTTTATTTGTGAAGCCATTTAGTTTATTTTGTCTGTTTTATTGAGTCATTTTGTGTATTTTGATTTTTGTGTTTTTGTAGTTGTTTTCTGTATTTTGCTGTTGTTTCTCTTCATTTTGGTAGTGATGTGTATTTTCTGTCATTTTGTGTATCTGGGTTATATTTTTGTATATTCTATTTTTCTGTGTTTCTGTAGTCGTTTTGTGTGTCTTTGAAATCATTTTGTATATATTTTTCTCATTGTATGTGTTTTTGCTATATATTTTGCAGTTATTTATCTTTTTTTTGTGCTTTTTCTTTAATCTATTTTGAATTTGGAGATTTAAAAAAAGCTGCCATTTTTTCTTTTATTACAGAGATGTCAAAGGGTTTGTGTATTTTCCTGTCGTTTTGTGTGTTTTGGAGTCATTTTGAATATTTTGCTGTTATTTCTCTTTATTTTGTCTGTTTTATTGAGTCATTTTGTGTATTTTGGTTTTTTTCTGTATTTTTTCCAGTTGTTTTGTGTGTTTTTGAAATCATTCTTTATGCTTTTGTTATATATTTTAGCTGTTTTCTTTATTTTGGTAGTCATTTTGGGTATTTCCTTGTAATGTTAAATGTTTTCTTGGTTATCTGTTTGTATATTCTGTTTATTCCTGTTGTCGTTCTATGTGTTTTGGGAGTCATTTTATACATTTTGTCATTTCGTACGTTTACTCTTAAGGTCATACAAGTGTTAAAGTTGTTGAGTGTGTGTCCAAATGTAGTCACTTTATAAACTAATCTGGTAGGAAAACGATTGCAGTTTGCTAAAGTGGAATTAATGTAAGTTTTATTTTTTGTTCTGGTGACACGTTGGTGCAGACGATAAAGACGTGTTTAAATGGAATGTGAGCTGGAATATAAAGCGGTGCAGTAGATGAGTAGAGACAAAGTGGAGAGAGGAAGAAGCTAATGGAGGTATAATTAGACGAGCTGGAAGAAAAGCACAGTTTCTTCTTCATCTGATTCTAATTTAGTGGTAATTTTCCGGCTGATGTCTGTGCAGCTCCACGTTGGTAGATAATCACTCAGGAATCTGTGCACAGAACAGGTGCTCAGCAGACACTGTGCTTTATTCTATTTGATTTCTCTTTTTTTAATCAGATACTGTATTTTTATTATTATTTGTTTGTTTTTTTCTCAGACTTCACTTGTTTTTTTTATTGTATTTAATCCTAATTTATTTATCTTATTTCCTCCCTCTGATACTGTACTAATTAACTTATACTATACTTATATTTATAATGAGGGGGTGTGTCAAAGTCCTTTTACTTCGTGGGTCCAATACAATGTAGTTTAATTTAAACTGAGCTGGACCAGAAAAATACAGATTTGAAAAGAGTAAAAAAAAGAAATTTGATACCTGAGTTTTGATTTCTTGTTTGAAAAATGTCAATAATGAAGTCCCAGATCTTAGTAACTCCAGTTACAGTCTTAGAATTTGTGGACAGTTTTTTGGGAGAAAATGTTTACGTAATTTGAGGAATTATTTGGGTGAAAATGTTGGGTTTTTAGAGAATAATGAGAGTTCTGTCAAACATTTCACAGTTAAAAATGACAGACATTGCATAACTTTGAGAGATAAATGACAAGCCCCCGTATATATTGAGGAGTGTCATTAATTATGTGAATTTGGAGGACATTGGAGATGTATGGTATGTACAAGAATAAGAATAAGAAAATGCATCCCAGATTATTTCCCATCAATACAGAAAAAAAGTTTCGAACGCATTTGGGGGCTCGTCCAGGATCCCAACATCAGCCCAATCCTCAGAGAATTTTGTGAATTTTGATCCAATGCCTTGCCCATCAATACAGAATATTTTTTCTAACATACTTGGGGGCTTGTCCAGAATCCCAACATCAGCCCCATCCTCAGTAAAATACAGAAATAATTTTTGTAATGTGTTTGGGGGCTCGTCCAGGCTCCCAAAGTAAGAGATATCTCTGATACAGGGAAAAGCTGTGGCCTTTATGTGATAAGATATGATAACTTTGTTGTATTGGGGGCTGTTTGAATAGAGAATGAACTGAACCCATGTTCTGTTCCTCCTGCACTCTCATCCAAAAATCTTTTTCTTCTCTACTGGTTCCTTCTGTCCATCTCCTCCTAATCTCTCCTTGCTGACGTCCTCCTGTGTCTGGGCACGCTGCCACCCGCTCAGCCCTGGGAAGCACATCTGCTGATCATAAGTTTAATTTTCCTCGATTGCTTTCATTAATAAATAATGATCCACAGGCCCTTTATAAGCAGAGCCAACACACACACGCACACGCACATGTACACACACAGCGACTCAAACTGTTCAGTTCTTCTAAACCAGTTTGAAGTTCCCCCATCCATCCAGGGCCTTGTCCCAGTTTGATGAAGTCAGAGGGAAGGATACGGCTAAGTGACTGTAGAAGCAGCGAGTAATCCCTGCGTTCATGCTGTGGCCAAATGGAAGATGTAACAGGATCCGCGTGTATGTACGCCCGCTTCCCCCGCAGAGTTAGAGATTAACACCAGTGTCATGTTTGGCTCCGAGTGCCAGAGCTGGAGCTCTTAGTCACAGTCCTTAACAAGCGCAATAACTGTGCAGCGTTCTGCTCGTTTACAGCCAAAAAAAGCAACACAAGACAAATCTGTAAAACAACAAGCAACATATGGCAATTATTGAAGCGCGTCATATGACAAACCGGCCATAAACCCACATTGTTCCAAAGTGTGTCCAAAGACATTAAGCACAGCAAACAAATTAACAAACAAAACAAGGAGAGAGCAAAAAGTTCATTTGTGCAACTCCCTCTACCCTAGCACGTATACACACAAACAAGGACTCAGGTCCTGTTTTCCACATTGTTGTTTCACAACTTTCAATTAAAACACCAGAAATGTGTTTATAGTCACTTTGAAAGAGTTTTTAGGGTAAAATACAATATTTCACAGTAAGAATGAAGCAAAAACACTTCTATGCGACAAAATCTGTAAAAAAGCAACATATGGTAATTAGTTAATGGTTTTGTATATGACAATCAATGAATAATCCACACTGTTAAAAAATTTGTCCAAAGGTAAAAAGCACAGCAAAGAAATTAACAAAAAGTCAGCCTGTGCAACTCCCTCTACCCAAGCACGTATACACACAAAGACTCGGGCCCTGTTTTCCAACACAATATTTCACAGTGAGAATGAAGGAAAAACATTTCTATGCATCAGTGTACAGGACTGCACATCCCACAATGCAACGCGCAAAGCTTGTCTGACGATGTCAATAAGAGAGTTTCTCTTTTTAGAAATCTATGAGGTTGACAAAAAATGTTGGTCTACAGCAGCTTTAGGTCCATTGGTCGATGTTTGACAGAACATATTTATCCAAATTCCAAAAATACTGGAAACATATTTACAATTTTGAAGGTTTGATTATCTGTAGTAATTTACCAGTTTGACTGTATTCACTGGAAATGGAAATATCAATATAATTTAATGGTAGCACGTATAAGTTGTCAATAATCAATTGTGTTGGTTGTTCTGGTATGTATCGATGGTTCCATCCCTGCCAGAGGTCCAGCTCTCTTTATTCATTTCCTGTCTGTTTCTATCATTCCAAAAAACATCTTTATTTTCCAACTCTTCTTTTTCTGCGCCGGAGAATCGAAATCAGACAAAGTCACGTCTGACAGTTCACATCCTAATACATCGGAGCGACCCACGGGGTCTGACGGCCAGGGGGGTTTCTAATGGCTTACCGATCGGAACATTTTTGGATGGCGCTTGTTTGATTGAAATCCACACACACACACACACACACACACACAGAAAAAGAGAGAAGCAGTGGAATTATTCAGTGCCAGCAGCTCTGGAGCCACTAAAGCTGTCAGCTCTGACCAGTGTCAGTGTCGAGATGGGGGGGTGGGGGGGGGGACGATCTGCTGCTGTTTGGCAACCTTCTACGTGTGTGTGTATGTGTGTGTGTGTGTGTGTGCAGAGTCTCCTCTGCTGGATCAGCTTCAAAAAGAAGGATTCCTGTGTGTTTGTGTGTCAGCAGCACTTTAATTCATATCTCTGTAGGTTTGAAATAAAATGAGACGTTACGTGTCTTTTTTAAAAATGATTATTGTTTCCCTGCACTGATTATTAGCAGCAGATTCATGCAGTTCAGATCCAGATGTTTGAAACTGGACGAGTCTTTGTGTAGTAGTAGGGACACGGATTTTCCCTTTCAGAATTTCCTCAATTTCTTTTCTGTTTGGTTTCCGTTTCATCATCTTTCCCTGTTTAGATGACTTTAAAATTCCTGAAATCATACCAAACATGCTAAATAGTGTTAATAGGGTCACCTAGCCACCCATTTTACAGGAAAAATACTAGGAAAATGTAAAAAATATGAGAAATTGCACATATTTATCTGTTTTTGTCCCTTGTGAGACATTCAGTCACTGTAAAAATACAGCGTAAATGTGTCATATTGTCTGAAAACATGCACTTGAGGTGTTTCTGTG
The DNA here is from genome assembly GCF_900634775.1 of Gouania willdenowi. NCBI lineage: Eukaryota > Metazoa > Chordata > Actinopteri > Blenniiformes > Gobiesocidae > Gouania > Gouania willdenowi. Next base: position 2,101,379 of record NC_041058.1, on the reverse strand, counting down.
TCATATTAGGGCCTGAATTTTAATTAATTTACAACTTTTTTAAAAAAAAGTTTCCTTTCAAGATGTGAGTTCCATGTTTTCTGAGATCACAGAAAAGTAGAAACCCTATGTCAGCAGCACTTTAGTTCATATCTCTGTAGGTTTGAAATAACGTTACTCGACTTTTAAAAAAATGATTATTGTTGCCCTGCACTGATTATTAGCAGCAGATCCATGTAGTTCAGATCCAGATGTTTGAAACTGGACAAGTCTTTGTGTACCGCGTGTAAGGACTTTCAGATTTTCCTTTTCAGAGTTTACCCTTTTCTGTTTGCTTTCTGTTTCATTATCTTTCCCTGTTTAAATGACTTACTGCTTTTAAACTTCCTGAAATCATACCAAACATGCTAAATACAGGTACGCTTTACAGGAAAAACACCATGGAAATGTGTGAAATGGTCCCAAACATGTAAGTTTAGAGAGTTTAGTCTGTGTCATAAAGCTATTTTTATTTCATTTTTAGTGAAATACCTCACAGCTGTATGATTACATAGCGCAACATTTTAAATCTTTTAGCCAATTTTCACATATCTAACAATTTTTGTCCCTTACGAGACATTCAGTCAGTTTTTTTCCTGGAAGAATACAGCGTGTAAATGGGTGATATGGTCTGAAAACGTGCATTAAGATATTTTTGTGTCATATTAGGGCCTGAATTTTAATGAATTTATAACTTCTTTAAACAAGTTTGTATTGCTCTTACTTTCATGTGAATTAAGTGTTTTCCGAGATTACAGAAAATGAGACCCTGCGTCAGTAGGTTTTTACATCTATAAATGATAACTTAGTGCAAAAATTGTTAAAAATGCAGCAAATTGTCTAATAACAATTACTGAATTTAAGAAACTTGACTAAAAAAATTCCAAACTGTGATTTATTTTTTAGATTTGTCACATAAAGTTCTGAAATCACACTTAACCAAAGTATCGTCTCAGCTGAAATCTGAACAGACAAGTGTGTGTGTGAGTGTGTGTGTGTGCATAAGTACTGTATGTATGTATGTGTGTGTGTGTGTGTTTTCTCACTGCTGAGGCCTCGGCATGTACGGAGGAGTTGGATTTGCCAAAATTCTGTGGCAAAGCCCCGACACACAAACTCGGACATATTATTTTCTCTGAAGCTGCTCCAGCAGTGCACGCACACACACACACACATACACACACACACACACACACACACACACACACACACGGTCAGGAGTCAGCTGTCGACTCCTGCTTCTCAGCTCATTAAACCAAATCCCAGGGACTGGACCAAGGAATTTAAATGAGAAGCCCCTCCACCTCCTGCCTTTGAAGTTTGGCCCTTCTGTTGCACCGTAGCTGCACTATTAGCCTCTCTCAGGTAGGACACGCCCACTTCCTGGTGACTCCGTGTGCACCATCGTTCATTTATTTCCTCTGTTACATCTTTAATGGAAAAATACACAAAACAACAAAAGAACAAAAATGCAAGAAATGACTTTCAAAAATAACAACAAAAATACAAAATCTATGCAAATACACAAAACAATCCCACACAAAATGAGAGACAAATGTACAAAATGACAACAAAAAACACACAAAAATTACTTCAAAAACACAGATTCTGACAACAAAATACCAAAATCATAGAAAAACGTACAAAACAACCACAAAAATAGACAAAATGACTCAAAAAACTAACAAAATGATGCCGAAACCACAACAAGCACACATAAAATGATAAAAAAAATATACAAAACAGCAACAAAATACACAAAATTACTCCAAAAACATGCACCATCATTCATTTATGTCCTCTGTTACATCTTATTTAACAGAAAAATAAAAAAAATATACACAAAATGTCAACAAATAGCCCAACAAATTATTTTAAAAACACTATATGCAAAAAATTATTCACAACTAAAACACAAAATGAGTCCATGAACACAAAACAAGCGCACACGAAATGAGAGAATAATACACAAAATGACAAGAAAAAGTCCCAAAATGACTTTGAAAACACAAAACAAGCTTCCTGTGTTAATGCTCAGATTGGTGATTATTTTAATGCTGACATGAACATTGATCATGTGACCCTCAGATCAGATAAATCACATGTTTGCGTCCCTACTGTGATAAAAGTCATGGTCCTCTGCTCTAACATCTCTAGCGTTTTGTTTTCAGAGCAGAGCTGTGACCTTGGGGAGTTCAGGCCCCTGAAACTGTATATACGTGTTAATCCGACAGAAATCCCTCGCCCAACGCCCCCCCCCCCCCGAGTTTGTCTGAGCCTCGGAGCCCCGGGTCCCCACGGGAACTGATCAGAGCCTGGGATGGAGTCAGGATACCAGGGCTGCTCTGATGGACCAGGGAAGGTCTCATGGTCCCAGACCTTTAGCAAGGATGGTACACTTAAAAAAAAACACTAGTCTAGGGTCTAAATCAGACATGTGCAACTGGCGGCCCGGGTGCCAGAAGTGGCCCTTGGTCTAAATTTGTGTGGCCCCCAAAGTAATTGCACAAATTAACTCCAAAACCATACAAAATGATTGAAAAAAATACACAAAACCATGTCAAAAATATACAAAATGAGAACAAAATTATTCAGAAAACACAAAGTACTGTATAGCAGAAAAATATTTCATATTTTCTACTTCTTATATCATACTTCCCATCTGCAAAAAAAGTTCAGTCCCATCCCAGATTGCCTAAGCTATAAAAACAGGTCAATTGTCCTAAAGGTGGCGCTACAACAACCTTTAAATTTCAATATTTTGAAAATTCACAACAAATCCACCAAATGTGCTACAGATTAGTTACTTTTGCCAAACTGTCGCCCCAAAACTTTTGTACATAAACCTGATATAAACAACAGCGCAAACCTCCGCCAAGTTTAGAGGTGCACTGTACCACCTGGTGGATCATCTCCATAATCAGGTTAATACTCCTTTTTGACATATACTATTAGCTCACCAAATTTTATTTAAATCCGTTTAGAACTTTTTATGATATCCTGCTAGCAAACATAAAGGGGCGGATTCACTAAGATCTGAAATAAAGGGGGGTAAACCAGCTGCGTCCCTAAATTCTTTGGTGACGCAGTTTCCTCACCTGCTGTGAATCATTTATTAAGATTGCAGCAATCATTAGTGCACATGCAGAAGTGGTGCAGACCGCCCTATTTAAATGAGTGCTTTGTACGTGTTATGTTGAACATGGAGCGTGAAGGAGAGCTGAAGCGTGGAAGCAAAAAAATAATTTTGACGCAGCAGAATTGGAGGTGTTAGTAGAGGAAAATAATTTTAAAAAATGGATGATTCACAGCAAAGACATAGATGGATAGATAGATAAATAGATATATTCTTTATTTATCCCACAGTGGGGAAATGTGTGCGTGTCTATAGATAGAGTCTGATGAATTCTTCCTACGTGGTACAATCTTTAATAAGCGTACGGGAGTGATCCCTGGAGGAGAAGCAGCCTCCGGCCATGGATAGTGGGGATCTCTACTGTGCCCCCGCCCCCCCTTCCCGCCACGGTTGGGAGACGAAACAGGAAATGTTTTAACACGTTCTTAAAATTGTGAATTCATTAATCCCAAATATATTGACTCGAGGTCTAAAAATTTCATCCCTTGGTCGTCTTTCCTCTCCCCTGCCCCGCCTCCTCACAAATATCACTGCTGTCATCACTGCGCATAAAGCTGTGACAGTTCCCACCTGGTTGTTAGCCGTGCTACATTTATACTGAAAAACAAAGGCAGCAATGAAGTCCAGCTTTGATGAATTACATTGTTTTTTTCTCCTGCATTCATTTATTTTTATGTCCTCCTCCCATCTTTTTTTGCTCCCCTTGTGAGCTCCGCCTACTTTACATAATCATCAGAGGGGATAGCGCTAAATGGATTGAGGGCGTATTGTGAGGTGCAGCAGCCGTGCACTCCTTTTATTAGTGCGTAGAGTGACGTTTGCACATGTTTTAATATGTTTTAGTGAATTTGCCCCAAAGTCTGTCATTTTGTTTTTATCAAAAAAGCCTATCTCCTCCCACAATTTTTACTCAATTGTCACTAAATAATTTTCAACGTTCATTAAAAACAAATATGGAGTCATTGTAGAAGATTTTTGGAAATCAGAATTTTTTACATTTTGAACTTTGCTCTTGTGTGAACAGTTGGAGTTCATTTATAAAGTGTAATTTTTAACCATCAGTATTTTACTTGTGTAGCCAATGACCAACATCTCCACGCTGTCTAGATGCAAAATCTGTATTTTTAGATTTTTGTCTTAATAACTAAATAATTTATAGTCTTTGAAAATCTGCATTTAAACACTAACAGCTGCTGTTTGGTTTCACTTCAAGTTGCCTGGCCCCGATCATTGCTGTGCAGCCGCTATAATGTTGTATATAGATTGTTCTGTTGTTTTTGTGTATATTTTGTGTGTTTAAATGAGACCAATGGATGTGGTCCATGTCTGACGTGGTGACACAAAGAAACGAGTCAGCAGAATCTTTCCCTCCCTCCCTTCTTCACACATGACCCTTTGACCCCCTCTCCAAGTCTTTCCTTTCCCGATGTTTGCCACATATCTGTGGACGAGGCCAATAATCCGGGGGTCTCTCCTGGTGGAAGGATGTGGGCGTGGCCTCCTCTAGTGGCCCTTGCTCTCTGCATCAGGGATTTTCCTCCTCAATCCCACAAATCAACAGAAGATAGATGTCTATTGTGCCTAATCAAAGCACTTCCTCCTGGGGTAATCCCTCAATTTGAGCAGGAAGAAAAGCCCAGTGAAGACTGGGGGGTGGGGGGGGTCCGTATTATTCACTCTCATTTAGATTTCAGCGTACAGACGCAGCCAGGCTCCATTCTCTGCTCTGTGTTTGTGTTTATCTTTATTCTCCTCTCTTTATTAATCTGCTTTTCACTCACGGTCCTGCTCTCAGCGCGTGGAAACTCTTTTTAAGTTGTTTACTCGAGGATGACTGACTCGTGGCTTTGCCAAAGCTTTCTGCGACACGGGATTGAGCGTGAGCGTGCTCCTAAACGTCTGCCAGCGCGCCGTGTGTCAAAACGCGTGTCGCTTTTTCGGTCATTCCGTCGCACAATAACAAAGCGACGAAGCATCTGAACCAAACACGCTGGTTTCATTCCCTCCATTGTGAGCGCGATGTGGAAAAACCAGCACACGTTGATCCCCGACTAAAAACGACGGCGCAGGATTTGTCGCTAATTGCATGTGTCAGTCAAGGTCGGTGCCAACGTTGACGTGGAGGTGGACGTTTTAGTGGAATAAGCGTGGAACTCTGGAGTGGAAATGGGAAGCAGATGTGCACAGCTGGGATTTGTCGATCTCTATTGTGATGTCATTGGAACATCACAACACAACCTTTATTGATCACTTTAGACTGAAATCAGTCACACACAATGTAAACGCCTGACACACACCATTATCACACAAATACACAACTGTCTACACACAACTTTATCACAGACGTGTGATTGTATCTGACTGAGGGTCACATGATCAACATTCATGTCAGCATTAGAATCATGACCAATCAGAGCATTAACACTGTGTTTTTGTTGTAATTTTGTGTGTTTTTGTCGTCGTCTGGTATGTTTTCCTGCTATTGTGTGTTTTCTTGTAGCTATCTAATGTGAGTCACACAAAATCACAGTAAAATACACAAAATGACAACAACAGTGCAACAAAAAGTCTCCAATTACACACAATACCATCAATACACAAGAAATTACATCAGTTATACTTAACAAATATACACAATTATTCCAAAAACTAGTATTTATGTCCTCATATTTTGTGTTTTTCTGTAATTTGTTTGTATTTTGGGTGTTGTTTTGTGTGTTTTTCTTGTCGTTTTGTGCTTTCAAAGTCATTTTTGGTGTTTTGTCATTATGTATGTTTTTCTGTTTTTTGGTGTTACATTTTGTAGTTATCTAGTGTGTTTTACACAAAATGACAACAAAAGTACACGAAAAGTCTCCAAATACACACACAATATGAGAAATACAAAAACACACAAACCAGTGACATTATATATCAAATATACAAAATGATTCCAAAAACTGTTATGTCCTCATATTTGGTATTTTTGTTGTTACTTTTTGTATTTTTCTTTCATTTTTTGTGTTTTGCGAGCTGTTTTGTGTGTTATTGTTGTTGTTTTGTGTTTTTGAAGTCATTTTTGTGTGTTTTTCTGACATTTTGTGATTTTTGTTGACGGTGACTAATGACTAAGGTGTTACACAACATGAGCACAAAAACACAAAACAGCAGCAAAATGACTCAGAATGACTCAACAAATAGTTTTTTGTGTTTTGGGAGTTGTTTTGTGTATTTTTGCTATTTTTTTACTTCTATTTTCATTTTATATGTTTCTTCTGTTTTTGTTCGTTTTTCATGTGTTTGATGTTTTGTGTATAATTGGAGTCATTTTGTGTATTCTTGGTATTTTTTTGTGTTCTCGTTACTTTGTGTGTGTTTTCTGACCTTTTTTGTGTTTTTCTGAGGATTTGTGTTTCTTATTTTGTGTAATGTTTTATAGTTCATCTTCTTTCATAAAACAGTTCCTAATAAACGTCAGGAAACCAAAATAAAGACACGTTAGAGAGAGAATCATTACTGAGCTATTATGTCCATATTTAAACAAGTACATGATGCGTTGATGCTGCATGTGAACAACTATGTGTGTGTGTGTGTGTGTGTGTTTACTGACTACAGGTGTCCTAAGCCCCGCCTCTCGCCGCGGTTTCTAACCTACATCAAATGTTGGGCTTTAAAAAAAAAAGCTGCAGTTTGATGTGGATGAGCAACTGCCTATGAAATGCTTTAATCTGTGATGCTGTAATGTATTTAATTTCACACCCTCTGATGGTGTTGCCCCTTCTTAGGATTACCCGGGAGGGGGGGAGGAAGGGGGCGTAAGGCCACAGAGGGAGGGGGGGCTTGGCTTAGAGAGAGAAAAAGAGCGAAAGATACAAAATGGGTCAGAAAGAAAGAGGGGAGAAGCTAACCCGTGGTAAAGTCCTCACTGGGAAAAAGAAGAATGCCACTTTACAGTTTCCAATGCTTGTATTCAAACAGGAGGCCAAAGAATGTCACACACACACACACCCCCCGCGCCCCCCGCGCTCGGATAAGAGGAAAAGACACCCCGGCAAATCCCATTGTAGCGCTCGGCGGGTTGATAAAAGTTAAGGAGCGATGGATACAGTCGAGTCCAAATGAGATGAGGATCTACTGGGCAAAGCAAACACGTAGGGATATGGAAGCAGTAATACCCCAGGACTGGAACACACACACACACACACACACACAGGCCCCTTTATATCACCCTCTAATATCCAATTTACGGGCTCAGGCTTTTCGCCAGAGAAACTAAAAATGCACAAACGCCAGCGTGAGACGGAATTAGGGCCAAGTTCTTTTCTTCTGTTGGCCAGAAAGTTTGAGGCTTACCGAAATATGAAAGTGTTCCTTCTTCTTCTCTGGCTCCCTCCCGCACTCACACTCATACTAACAGACAAATGATTCAGGGCCGGGAAGAGAAACTGAAATAAATGAGTGGGTGAGGGTGTTTGAGGGGATTTGTTTTGGGGTTTTGGCTGAAAAAAGTAAAAGTTAGAGAGTGTATACATGCTTAAGAGGCGTGATATTCGCCCTTTGCTGATCTCCTGATCCTCTCCTTAGCCTTCTTAAGCACTGTGTGTGTTACTGTGTGTGTGTGTGTGCTCCCTCACACACACACACACACACACACACACACATACTGTGACTGGATGAATCTGCGCTTAGGCTTGTGGATGTGTTTGCTCATAACAAGAGCTTAGACAATAAGGATATACAGTGATTCATAGCATGACCAACACGGATTGTGGTGGTGCACACTTTGCTAAACTCTGACACTTTTCCTCCGGATCAACACGAGCAGCGTCTGCTCTTAGTTATTCACACACGACAACAAAAACCAAAAGTCGGCCGAGCAGAAGGAACAGCGAGGATGCAACTTTTTAGTTTTTGACAGCGATGCACTTCAGCACGAGGCCCTAAAGAGCTTAGACACACGGTTCTGAACTTTAGCTGAAGCTCCAAGACCTGCTCGAACTTTTAAAGGGTCTGTTTACTCGTTCTGAGCGCATCAACACTGTTTACCTAACGTCTGCTAGTGCTACGTCAGTTAGCACTAGGCCAGAGTTTGAAGACCTCATGGAAGCGAACCAGAGTCTGTTTCCTGGATCCTCGTACATCACGACCTAAAACAGTGATTGTAGACAGAGCCCAGCCTAGAGTATGCTGGGGCCTCAAACAAAACATTTCCAAGGGGCCCCTCTGACGAGTGGTAAACATATAATTCACGACATTTGTGATGAAGGACTCAATGTATGTGTCTTTAATAGTTTGATTGACAGCTCTTATGTAGCAAGTTTGGTTGTAAGCGCTACGTCTGCAGAGCGTCTTTAGTTTCTCGTTAGTTATCGGGTGTGGAGAGGACCGCGTGGTTGTGTCCGTGTGCGTAAATGATAAACCGTAATTATTGGTGAGAAAACAAGAACACACCCAAGTCAAGTTAGATTTATACTACTTTGATATATTGTGTATAATTTGTGCACGCTGTTGAATGTGTTCAGACAATATTTTCTGACTACAATTGTTTTTTTTGTTTTTTTGTGTTTATTAGCAAAATAACTGAAAAAGTTGTCAAGTCATTTGGCTGAAGGTTTACATATAGACTTGGCCTTATTTAAAAAACAAAAAAAGAACTGTATCTGTCATAACAGGAGAACTGACATTGTTGTGTGAAGGTTGAACACTGCAGATAAAAAAACCTGACCTTAAGAAAGTCAAAACATTAATTAGTAATCTAACATTACATTAGAAATACATTTTTCATATTAACAATCATTGATTTAAATTACTCATAATAACCAAAAATATATTCATAAAGTCATTGCCATGCTCAGATTGTTCACAATCATTAATTAAAGTTGTGCAACATAATCATTCGTTTTCATAATTGGGCTCATTCAAAACCAAGGTTAGTTTATAAAACATACAAATGTAATTTAATTAATGACAAAATAAGTGTAAACAATACATGACAGCATTTATCAAACATTCTTCTTGTTTCCAACCCATACTTTGACTTAATTAGCTTTCAAAAGAAATAATAGTTTTCTATACCTTGACGTAACTTCGTTTAAAAGTAATGTGAAGATTCTCTGGGTTCACAAAATGTCACTTAGCAGCTCCGCTACAGACAATAGGAAAAATAAAGATATCTCTTTTTAAAGGTTATATTCTTAAAAACTGAATGTATCGATGCACTCACTGTTGAATCTGATTATTCAGCGTTCATCCATTGATTACTAACACAAGTAGGGCTGGGTGGCCGATCACGTGGAACTTAAAACAACTATGACGCCATCTTGGAGAAGGAAAACAGTGGTGCGACCGGAAGCTTTTCAAAATAAAAGCAGTTCAAGTAACATGGGTTACAGGAGTAAAGTTGCCCCCCTGAGGCCCGGGGCCCCCGACAGGTGCTTGGTTTGCCTGTTGGCAAGGTCCGCCTCTGATTGTAGATCGAAGCCTCACATTGGCTCACATTATGTTTCACTAACTTCCACTTGAAGCATCTTTCATCTTCTGCACCAACGTGTCTCCGTTTCTGCTGGAATGATGCGTCTACGTTTCCCTGAAAGGTCAGGCGTAGTGTGCAGTGCCCGAGTCGTAAAAAGCCTCCATCTCGTTATTTCAGCATTTCTCCGGCCCGTGGCAGGATGCAGCGCGGTGGAAGTGGAGTGATATATCGGCACTGGTCAATAGTCGATCTATAATGAGTGTGTTGTTGGGCTTTCACTTTAGAATAATTTATATCCCGGCTGATCAATAACTAATCTTGGCCATAGTCAGCGCTGAAATAAAGAGGAGAATGATGACGGTACAGGGATTGGCTCTGCAGGAATGTGTGTGGAAGTGTCACACACACACACACACACACACACACACACACGTCTCAGCTCAGCAAAGTTTGTTCTCAGCAAACTTTCAAAGTTTGTCCTGCACTTCCTCCTGAGAACCAGCCTGTTCGTTCCAGTTTGCTGTCGTGCAGACTTAGGCAACAACTGGCGGCCCGGGGGCCACATGCGGTCCTTGGTCTAGTTTTGTGCGGTCCCCAAAGAAAAATTGTAATTCATGAAGTTAGAAGTTATATGAACCCCAACATGACACACAAAACTCCAGAAAAACTATAGTAAAATGCACAAAATGATAACAAAGACACACTAAACAACCACTTAAATATAAAATATCTACAAAAACAACAACATATACAAAACGACTGCAAAGACACACAAAATGCCAACAAAATTGCACAAAATGTCAGAAAAAGACACAATAACAAAAACTAAAACACAAACACACACAATGACTCACACAATAATTCACCATATTAACAAGAAAATACACTCAATGAATTCAGAAACACACAATATGTCTAAAAGGACGTCAAAGACAAAACCATTTGTTTCCTTATTAACACTCAGATTGGTCATTTTTGCCTTTTTGGTTCCGGCCCGTCCTGAGTTTTTGGTTCCGGCCCGTCCTGAGAGTGAACATGGCCAAGCCCAGAGTCTTCTTCGACATTACCGCCGGTGGGAACGCCGTCGGCCGGATTGTCATGGAGCTCCGTGCTGACGTGGTGCCGAAGACGGCGGAGAACTTCCGAGCTCTCTGCACTGGAGAGAAAGGCTTTGGCTACAAGGGGAGCTCCTTCCATCGAGTCATCCCTGACTTCATGTGCCAGGGCGGCGACTTCACCAACCACAATGGGACCGGAGGTAAGTCCATCTATGGAGAGAAGTTTGCTGATGAGAACTTCCAGCTGAAGCACACCGGACCAGGAATCCTGTCCATGGCCAATGCAGGACCCAACACCAACGGATCCCAGTTCTTCCTCTGCACCGTCAAGACTGCCTGGCTGGATGGTAAACACGTGGTGTTTGGTCAGGTAGTTGAAGGGATGGATGTGGTGAAGAAGATCGAGTCTTTTGGTTCTTCAAGTGGGAAAACCAACTCCAAGATCGTGGTGGCCGACTGTGGGCAGCTCTGAGCGCCCGCCTTTGAATCCTCACCCTCTCTTTCTGTAGGCCCTGCCCCTGACATTCCTTTGATGGAGCTCCACCCACTTCAGTGATGTGTTGCATCTGTGCCTCTGTTTCCTTTTTTCACATCAAAAAAAAAAAAAAAAAAAAAAAAAAAAAAAAAAAAAAAAAAAAAAGGTTAAATTAGGGGGCCACATCCCGGCGGGGCGGTCTGGCTTGGCCTCTGGAGGGGGCCCTGGCTTTAAAGAACTGAAGCTCGTGGCGCGGGCGGCATCGGCATCTGGGGCGCCCGGGGTGGCTAGGTTGGGGTGCCTCGGGACCGGCGGGGGGACTCCCAGCGGCCCCCTGGTGCCTTATGCGGCTTGGGGTGTGGTCGTTCGCCCTGGGCGGGCTGCTCCTGGTGCTGCATCCATTCCGGGTCCTCCTGGCCTGGGGTCGGGTCCTTGCTGGCTCTGGGCTCACCGGCGGGGGCCCGCCGGCTGCCCGTTCGGCGTGGCTCTGGTCGTCTGCTGGGCGTGGGCTTTGGCTCCTCCGCTGGGGTCTCGGGCGGGGGGCTCTCTGGGCCCTCCCCTCGGGGGGCTGGGCGCGGGGGTGTGGGTGGTGGTGGGGGGGTGGGGGGCCTGGGGGTTGGGGGTTGGAGTCGGTGGCGTGGTGCGCTGGGTCCTTGGCTCCTTGGGGGCTTTTCGGGTATGGGGGGGGCAATGGCAGCCTCTCGGCTTGGGACCTTGGGGGCGTTCGGGGGGCTGCTTGGCCGTGGGGTGGTCGCCGGGGGCCCCTAGATCTCTCGCTCTTTCTGCTGGCCCGACTGCTTCTTCGGGCCCGGGGGCGGCTTATGGGTTTTGCAGTAGCGGCTCTTGGAATCACATTTGTCATGGACGCACTGGCCTCGGGCTGTGGGATAACACTCATACTGGGCTCAACCATAGACACGTTGTTCCCAAATACCTGTTTTATGTAACTTCCACTCACTTCCTCCTCTGCTCACAGCCACCATCATTATTCCTAAGCCGCACACTGGTCACCAGACTGGCTTGATAACACAACAATAAGCACAATATACACAACCACAATTTCACATCACATCACTTGAAACTTATTGATTATTCCCCACCCATTCGTTTTCCTATCTTGTATCCCTCCTCCCTGTTAACTCCCCCCCCCCACCCCCCTCACCCTGGTGTAACACTGCCCTCTCTCTTTTACATCCTCCCTTTAATAAAGTATTTACCCTTCCCTAGGGAGGGCTGGTGATGGTCACAATTATGCAATGAAATAAATTCATTTATTTAATTGCAATAATAAAATATGCATTGCTGTTAAAAGATTGCACTTCTTGTAGTGTTAACCTTCAACAGCATGTGCAAACAAGGTAAAAAAAAAAAAAAAAAAAAAAAAAAAAAAAAAAAAAAAAAAGATTGGTCATTTTTATAAATGCTGACATGAATGTTGATCATGTGACCCTCGGATCAAACAATTACCGCTTTGATAGAAGTTGCCCGTCTCTGCTGTCGTTGATGTCAGTTTTTGTCTAATATCTTTGAACTTCTATAATCTACGTTAATCTACGACACTTTTTCTGGAGATTAGATATTCATATTTCACAAACAAGCTTTTTTTTTTTTTTTTACATTACAGATTTTGCCCTGAAACATTTTTTTTTGGTGATATAATAAACCACTTTAATGTATTTTCTACAAAAATTATTAATTCAATGATTTATTAGATGTTTTAGCTTCAAAGAGGAACAACTGCTAATTTACTAGCTTGGTAGCATTTTGTTTACGTTAACGATTTGGCCTCAAAATCGTTATTTTTGTGGTGTATTTAATGTATTTTCTACTTTTTAATAAATAGTTAATGTATAAGGACTTGTTTTTTTTTTTTTTTTAGCTCCAAAGACACAGAAATAAGAAGCTAACTGGTGTCAGAGTGAAGCTGTAAAATGAATGTTAGCTAATAAATAATTATCTTTTAGATCTTTGTTTACATTAAAGATTTTGCCTAAACTTTTTATTTTGTGATATAATTTTAGTTTTTAAATATTTTCTATAAAGAATAGTAAATTAAATTATTTGTCAAATGTTGTTTTAGCTCCAAATAAACAGCTAGCAGAGCAGGCTAATCACAAACTAGCTTGCTAGCTCTTAGTTTACAATCAAGATTTTGCCCAAACTCTTTTTTTGTGACGTAATGTAAACACTTTTAAAGTATGTTTAATAAAATGTTATGATTTAAATGTCAGACATCACCAAATAAACTGCTAACGGAGCAGGCTAATCAAAACGTAGCTTGCTAACTCTTTGTTTACATTTGAGTTTAGCCTCCAAAACTTGTTTAATCATGTATTTTCGTTAAAAAGTAGTTCATGAAATGATTTAAATGTCAGACATCACTAAATAAACTGCTAACAGGGTTGGGTAATTGAAAACTAGCTTGCTTGTGCGTTGTTTACACATGAGATTAGCCTCCAGAAGTAGTTTATACGTGGTGCAATCATGTACTTTCTTTAAAAAGTAGTGAATTAAATTATTTGAGATGTTTTTTTTAGCTTTAAAGAAGTGAAACATTACCGCATAAACAGCTAACAGAGTAAGCTAATTGAAAACTAGCTTGCTAACTCAAAGTTCACATTGAAGATTTTGCCCAAATGCTTTTTTTTATGTAAACACATAAAGTATTTTTCTATTAAACATTGTGAATTTAATGATTTAAATGTCAGACATCATTAAATAAACTGCTAACAGAGTATGCTAATCAAAAACTAGCTTGTGAGCTCAGTGTTTACATTCGAGATTAGCCTCCAAAAGTTGTTTCTACGTGGTGAAATCATATATTTTCTTTAAAAAAGTAGTAAATTCAGTGATTTGTGGGAAGTTGTTTTAGCTCCAAAGAGGCAAGGCATCACCAAAAAAACTGCTAACAGAGTAAGCTAATCAAAAACTAGCTTGCTCGCTATTTGGTTACATTCATGATTGTGTCCAAACTCTTTTTTTGTGAGGTAATATAAACACTTTCAAAGTATTTGCATGGAATAAATCGTGAATTTAAATGTCAGATATCACCAAATAAACAGCTAACGGAGGAAGCTAATCAAAAACTATCTTTGCTAGCTCTTTGTTTACATTTGAGATTAGCTTCCAAAAGTTGTTTGTACGCGGTGCAATCATGTACTTTCTTTAAAAAGTCGTTAATTCAGTGATTTGTTGGAGGTTGTTTTGGCTCCAAAGAGGCAGTAAATCAGTGAAAGTAACATTGAAAGCTTTTCCTCTGCTTCTCAGGAGGATGTTTAACGATAGCCTTTTCTTAGCGCTTCCATCGATCGACATCTTCTTCTCTGCAGGTTTGTGTGTGTGCGTGTGCAGCTAAAGGGGCTGAACCCTGTGCCCTCAGATTAGCCCCTGCTTGATAGGATTAGGCTCTAATGACGGGGACTTGGGAGACAAAGGGAGTTTCTGCAAAGAGGCTTAGATATGGAAGAATTAGCAGGAACCTTCCACTGCTCTCTTTCTTCTTTCCTCTTAGCTTTTCTCCTGACTCCTTCACTCCTCCTTTCCCCTCTGCCTTGTCTTTCGTGACCTTTGCGCTCATTGTCTCGTGCATATGCAGCGTGTGAATGGCCTCGTAACACTCGGCCGCCTTCCTGCAACTCCCTCTACCTTTCCTCCGTCACATGCGACTGTGCCGTTTTGATTTATTCCACTTGAAAGTTGTGATGATCTATTTTAGTGGGAATTTAACTCTGGATGAATTACTATTAGTTTATTTATTTATTATTTTAAATAGCATTATTTATCATATATATACTTGTCCCATTTACACTTCCCTTATTAAGTAATCAACTGATTACCTTTATTATGTATTTGTTTGTTTTGTTTGAATCTTTTACACACATAAAAGTGCTCATAATACACACAAATAGTGGGTCACTGTAAAAGGAGGACAACTAAAGAGAAAAAAACAGTGAAAAGAAACAAAATGACTCTAAAAGTACAGTAAAAACACAAAAAATACCACAATAATACAGATAATGACAAGAAAACACACAAAATGACTCAAACAAAACCCTACAAAGTGACAGCAATAATATTATGATATAGAAATATGCAAAATGATTCCAAACACACACAAAATGACAACAAAAATGCACAAAATCACTCCAAAATCTACAAAACAAGAACAAAAATCACATTAAAAGATTCCAAAACACACAAAACAACAACAATAACACATATAATGACAGTGGAGTTCAAAGAAAAACACAAAAATACATAAAATAACTCCAAAACGCACAGAATAATAAAATGAGTGCAAAAAGACAAAAATCAAATGCACTAAAGACAAAACATAGAAAACAAAAACACACATGACAAGAAAACACAAAAATTGACAACAAAAATGCAGATAATGACTCCAAACACATACAAAACAATAATGTAAAACAACAAAAACACACAAAATGACAAGAACATTACTGCAAAAATAGACAAAATGACTCAAAAAAGACAAATTGACAGTAAAATACAGAAAAACACACACACATCCTTGTCTAAATGCTTGTATTGCTCATTATTGTGAGATGTGACATGAGTCTGGATCACTCTGTGGATCAAAGTTGTGCGTCTGTGAGCTAAATGCTCCGTTGCGTTGTGTTTCTAATTGCTTCGTTGTCTGATGCTGGTTCTGAACCCGACACAACACACGTATAAAAGCAGGGATTTACGCAGCTTTTCTGCAGCTTATGATGAGAGCAGTGGGTGAAACCATTAGACTGAACCACACAGCTACACAATCAGCACAACGGTGTTGTGCTTTGTTTGGGAAGCAGATGATCTGATGACTGAGACCCACACTTTAATGACTTTGTGTGTCTTGGAGTCATTGTGTATATATTTCTCATGCTTTTGTGTTTTTGTAGTCATTTTTGTTTATTTTTGTTGTGATTTTGTATATTTTTCACTCATTGTGTGTCTTTGTGGAGTCTGTTTGTGTTGTTTTTTGTGATTTTGTGTTTTAAGAGTCATTTTTATGCACATTTATTATTTATTATTTTGTTTTGTTTATTTTTCTGCATTTTTGTGCACATCTTGTCTCTGTTTTGAGTATATTTTGTGATTTTCTGTGTTTTCTGAGTGATTTTGAGCATTGTTGTTGTTTTATTTTCTCATTTTGTGTCGTTTTGGAGTCAATTTGTGTTGTTTTTTGTGGTTTTGTGTTTTCAGAATCATTTTTATGTGTTTTTCATTTAATTTTGTCTACTTTTCTGCATTTTTATAGTCATCTTGTCTCTGTTTTGAGTTTATTTTGTTTGATTTGCTTTGTTTTTGGGAATTTTTGTTGTGATTTTGTGTTTTTCATGGCATTTTGTCTGTTTTCGTTGTTTTGTGTATTTATCCTAGTATTATTCTGTATTTTTATAATCATCTTGAGTGTTTTTTGAGTAAATTTGTGATATTTTGTGTTTTTAGAGACATGTGCATTTTTATTGTTATTTTGTATATTCTCTCATTTTCTGTGTTTTTCTTGTTGATTTGTGTATTTTTTCTGTTACTTTTAGTGAATGTTTCTTGTCATCGTGTGTTTTTTGAGTCATTTTGTCTATTTTTGTTGAGATTTTGTGTTCTTGATGCCATTTTGTGTATTTTTGTGCATTTTTCTCACACCCACACACACACACACACAGTCCTAGATGAGGTCCATATGCTGCCCTAATGTTGTGGTGTACTGGTAGAACAACACAAAGTAAACACACTGTGTGTGTGTGTGTGTGTGTGTGTGTGTGTGTGTGTGTGTGTGTGTGTGTGTGTGTGTGTGTTTCACGTGCACTTTCTCTTTGATAAGCATCTTTCTGTCGTCGGTATCAAAGGAAACGTTGAGCTTTGAGCCGCGTGGACAGACGTGCACTAACATCATTTACCTGTCTGCAGGTCAGAGGGAAATTACATGTGACGTGTAATGGTTTGGAGGAAAGGGGCGGGGCTTAAAGGAGGTGAAAGGTCAACCTCTAAGATGTTTATACAGCTCCGTATGGAGCACATTAACCCTCTCTGCTCAGCAGCTGGAATTAAAGTTTGGGGAACATCGCACTGTATTGTTTTGTGTATTTTTGTGGTCGTTTTGTGTGTTTTTTTGTTGATTTGTGTTTTTTTTATAATTGTGTGCATATTTAGAGTCATAATGTGTACTTGTCTTGTCGTTTTGTGTATTTTTCTGTTTTTTGTATCTATTGGTAGTTATTTTGTATATTTTGTTCTCATTTTTTGTGGTATTATTTTGTGTAATTTCTGTTGTTTTGTGTATATTTGGAGTAAATTTATGTGATTTTGTGTATTTTTCCGTTGTTTATATTTGGTCACATATTTTGTATTTCTTTGGTCGTTTTGTGTGATGTTATTCTGTGTGTTTGGTCTAGTTTTGTGTATATTTGGAGTAACTTGTGTATTTTGTTATTTTGTGTTGTTTTGTGTATATTTAAAGTCATATTTTTATATTAAAAAAGGACATTGAATCCCATAAGTTTAATAATCTGTTTAATATTTCCTCATCTTATATTTTGACACATTAATGGATTGTGTTGCTTTTTGGTCAATGCTTCTTTTTTTAAGATAAACATGTAACTGAGAGACTTTTACTTTGAAAAGCCCAGTCTGAGCATATAATATCAGTTTTTCCTGTGTATTGGAGGTTGTAACAGGACTATATCCTTGATTCCCAGTGTCCTCCCAGTAGAGTGTGCTCCTCCACTGGGCTTTACTGGTTTATTACCACTAGGCTATGCTACGCTCACACCATCAGGAGGAGATGAGGCTTCACACCTCCTTCTCTCCTCCTCCTTTACTTTGAAAGCTTGGCTCCTGCTCCTCGTGCTCATCGTGTGGTGGGGCCCTCCTGTTTCTCACCTCCCTCCTCCTCCCACGGACGCGTCACCCTGAGGTGCTGATCAATTCACAGCCTCCCCTGGAGGTGTGAGAGGCCCCCCCAGCACTGATGGTGTGAGCAGCACATTCTTCTTCTTCTTCTCTTATTGTCCTTTCCTCTCTCTCTCTCCTTCTCTAAAGCCTGTTTATCCCTCCTTTCTCCACCTGTACGGTGCTCCTCCTCACTGCTCCATGTCTGCATACGAGCTGTCCTCCACAGGATGATTCATATTCACCTCAAAATACACAAAAATACACATATGTGTGTGCGTGCGTGCGTGTGTGTGATTCTGTGGGAGTGGAGGCTCTGACCTGTTGACCAGCGGCACAACGTGCAAATTGACTGCACTGCTATCGAGTGTGTGTGTGGGTGCGTGTGTGTGTGCGTGTGTGTGTGTGTGTGTGTGTGTGTGTGTGTTTATGACATTTGAGGGTATTTTTTTTTAATAAAACACCTACAAAGATGAGAACATTTATTCCGTCCTCATGTTTCCATCTTGTATCTTTACAGTTTCTCTGAAGCACAAACTTCCAGGATTTATTCCGTGTGTGTGACGTACTAAGACGCTGGATCACTTCTTACGGGGCTAAATCACCATGGTAACTTATGTATGCTGAACGTCTGACTTCGGTCTCCAAATATTCTGAATTTTTTACCAACTGTTCCCTAATTCTTCAATAGTTACACTGTACATCGGGCCTATCGAGATGTCAGCTTAAAGGTGTGGTCCGCCCACATCCGAATATGTGCCTCCCTCCCGGGTAGAGTTAGAGCTGCGCCCGCTAGAGGCCCAGCATTATTTGGTTTTGTCATAACCATTGAATAGCAATGGTGACCATCTTGAAAAATGGCCACCATATTGACGTTTTGAGTGGTCAACGCCTTTTTCCAAGATAGTGGCCTTTAGAGAGAATCAGTGGCAAATTTCATGCTTTTATACCAAAGTGAAGGATTTTTTTTACTGATCTGCTGCAATAAGGCCCAATATGTGAGCAGATATACCCCTAGGGGTGCACGTACCCCCATTTGAGAAACACTACATTCAGCGCTGCTGCTGAGACTCGTGGTCAGTGTAGTTGGGAACCCCTCGTGTGTGTGTGTGGGTGCATGTGTGTGCTGTGAGCGAGCAGCTGCTTCCCACCTCTGTGTGTGTGTGTGTGTGTGTGTGTGTAGGTGTGAGGCCGTGATGTCGCTGTGATTGTCACGTGTCGCTGTGGGTTCAGTCATTTGCGGTTCTTTACGACTAATCCGTGTTCGCTGGCGTTAATGCGACACCTCCACGGCAGCTGTTCATAAATAAATAAAATAAATAAATAAAGCAGCCGTTGGACTAAATAAAGCTTTAATGATGTGATCGATGGTGGAGACGTGTCGTCATGTGACATCTGGAGCAGATGAGTGAGTGAATACTTGACTGTTGTTATTTATCTGTTGTTGACTTTGACTTTGTGTAGTAAACGTGTGAGTGTGTTCTTAGTTACACACGTTTTATGGATGCAGTACTAAAGTGAGATCATCACAAAGTATAAATGTTGGCTCAGATACTCTTTAGCCCAACATATTACACTAAATAATTACAAAAAGTACAAAAAGAAACAACAAAAACACACACAAAAATTCAAAAATTACACAAAATAACTCCAAAAACACACAAAACGACAGAAAAAGGTGCAAGAAAAAAACAACAAAAACACACAAAAAGATTCCAGAAATAGTCCAAATGACTCATAATACACAATTCAAACAAAGACACGGAAAACCATTTAAACGCACCAAAATGTCCACAAAAATGCACCCAACAACAGAAAAAGGCAAAATAAGAAACGTATAAACACACAAAATGACTAAAAAAAATGCACAAAAATGTCGATACAAAAACAATCTTTTAAAAACATAAAATGACTACAAAAAACGACAGAAAAAGTCACAATAAGTACAGAAAAAAACAACAAAAACACAAAAAGATTCCAAAAATACACAAACTGACAACAAAGATGCACAAAACAACCATCGAAACATTAAAAAATGACAGAAAAATGCATAAAATGTTGACAGAAGCACACTAAAAGACTCCAAAAATACACACAATTACACAAAAACACACAAAGCGACATAAAAATGCACAAAATGTCAACAAAAGTATGCAAAGAAATAACAAAAACACACAAAATAAAATAACATTTTAAAATATCATCGTGAAACTCATTGAAATCATCTTTATTCAATTATTGAATTATTTGCATTCTGGGAGATTAACCTAGATGTATTTTCTATTTTCATGACTTTTATTCACGAGGATGAAACACGCTCCGAGTGATGAGTGCAGCTGTTCTCAAGTCACGGGTAGGGACCCAGAAGGAGGTCGTGAACATTAACACGGGAAAGAAAAAAGGGTTTGTGTTATTTTGGGATTTATTCTGTGTATTTTTTGTGTCTTTTCCTGTAATTTGTGATTTATTTTGTGTATTTTGTTGTTGTTTTGTGCTTTTGGAGTTTTTTTATGTATTTGTGTTTTCCTTGTGTGTGTTTTTCTGTAATCATGTATATGTTTTGAGTTATTTTGTGAATTGTTTTAGTTGTTTTGTGCATTTCTGGAGTCATTTCTGTATTTTGTGGTCATCTTGTACATTAATTTCTCATTTTGTGTGTTTTTGTTGTTGTTTTTATATGTTTTTGGGGGCCTTTGTGCATGAGTTTTTCTACCATTTTGTGTATTTCTGGCGACAATTTGTATATATTTGTTTTCATTTAGTATTTTTATACTCATTTTGTGTCTTTCATGTTGTCATTAAATATATTTTATCAATGAATTTGTAATAATAACTGAAAATACAAGTGATTAATTAAAATCAGCTTATTGAGAGTAAATGTGATTAATTAAATCTTTATAATCTTTACCTGCAGCCCAACAGTTCACTCTGAACTTGAACTTTTTCCCTTTTATAATCTGTAATATTTCTCTTTTAAATCTGCTCCATCTTCCTCAAACACATGCCGTGTTTTATTATTCCAGAATCTTCCTTCAAACGTAAACCTTTCATAGTTTCATTGGTACACTTAAATACATAAAGAGAACATTTTATTTCCGTTTTGTAAATCACACACTTAACGTTTCATGATGAAAATGACATTTTAAATCCGTGTCAGTGTGAGTTTTGCGTGAGAAATAAACCAATAAACGTGTGCGTGCGCGCGCGCGCGCGCGTGTGTGTGTGTGTGTGTGTGTGTGTGTCTTGTAATGCCCAAAGGCGCCGGGAGGAGGCGCACGTGATTAAGCATTAATGTGTGTGAGAGCAGCGAAGAGTCCCAGTGGGAACACACACACATATACACACACACACACCAATAAACAAATAATTCTACAATGATTTTAATTGTTTATTAAATAAAGGAAAATGTTAGAATGAATGCAATAATACTTTTATTTTGAAATGATCATATATAATCTGGGTGTGATTAATCAAACTATGTATTAAATAATAAAACCATTGTCCTGCACGTGCACTGGTGCCCCCCTTATAAGAGATGTACAGTACATACTAAGTAGGGGGCGAGAGCTCGTGCACGTGTGCGCGCGGATCGATGGATTTGCAGAGATCATGTGTGAGAAGTGCGCAGCAGGGTCTGATGATGGGGACGGATCCCAACATGTTGCGGTGCTCGAGGAGCTCCAGGGCTTCGCGCGCTCTGACCTCACTTTGACTCCACGAGCTCCTTGTTTTTCCCCACTCTTTTATTTTGGAGGAAAAATGTATAGAAAACGAGGTGAAAAGTCACATTTGTAACATGTTTTCTACTTTAGTCTAATCAAAAATGAATAAAATTAGATTAAAGGACATGAAATAAAGACTCAAATGGAAAATAAAGCTTTTAATGGCAATAGTTGATGAAAGTTTACGTTTTTTGTTTGTTTGATTGCACGCAGCACAAAGTCAGGACGTCTAATGACGCACTGACTCATTCTTGTCCTTTTGCATTGAGCCGTTTGAAAGTAATACCTGCTGATTTTATTTAAAACGACTCAAAGCATTACCGTCATCGCAAAGCGGATTAAGCAGAAGTGACGGTATTTGCCCCCCTTAGCTTCTCTTTTTACCCAGGACAGCAGAACGCGCTGACCCTCACCAAAGAAGAAGAGCCACTGCAGAGAAAGAAAGAAATAAAGTGCAGCTCCTTTTTGTGCCTTTATAGACGCTAATTGACGTGGTTTAATTGCTTTCTAAAGCTTTTACAGTTATTTTACAACGACGGAGAGCTCAATTCAACCAATTTGGCTTCACAACCTCCTAAAAAATCCACCACAATTACATTTAAATTACTTTTTCTTTCATCAAATCCTCACATTTATCAGATCATTAAAAAAACAACAACACAATAGTTAGATCTGAAAGTAAAAGAAAAAACTATTTAAGACATCTAAACACGTGTTTCAAATTTAAAAAATGCAGCTAATTCTATTTCTAAAAAGTAAGAAATAATCTGAATTATGTTTGTTTCTACTTACCTATGGATAAATACATAAATGCCGGTTTGTTTGATATCTGATCCCGTGCGTAAAAACCAAGTCCGCTGCGCCTCGTCCTCGGTCTGTGGAGGCTTTTAATCGTCATTTCATGCCTGTAAAATGTAAATGCTCCATCACATTATCCATTTTAAAGAAAATAAAACCCCACATGACGCAGTGGTGTGCGCGTGGAGCCGCCTGAACCAACACTGGCTCCGTTTGTGGCCCCGCGGACGCACAGATGATCGATGAGTGGACGCGACGCGCGGAGAGAGAATCAAACTTCATCCGAGCTGGAAGCACCTTATTATGAGCTTAACCTACACATAATGTGGCAGTTTTACACCGCGTGTGTGTGAAAGGGAGCTGATAAATACATTAAAAAGTCTCTAAAAGTCGTGCGTAAAAGTACAAAATAATCCTAAAAACTTGTCTTTAATTGTTCCTTTAAAAAATGTTCCTTCTCATGTTAGTTTGATTTTTTTACTATTTATATATATTGTTGATTTGTCAATTATTTCACCCAAATCTGATTGATTAGTTTTGAATGTGTGCAGTTTTACACCTGACGGGAATACGATGAAAAACAAGCAAAATAAAGTGGTTTATTGTAGTTTTTATTGCTAAAAACTAATAAAAACTACAATATTAATATATTACAGAACATATTTACACTTTTCCTACATAGTCTGCAGAAAAATCTAAAAGTCAGGAAAGCGGAGTTCACCACGAATAGAGATGTTTAACCGAGCAGCACATTTGGTTTAAAGAGTCATTCTGTGCGTGTGTGTGCGCGTGCGTGTGTGTTCTGTGCCTACATGAGAACGTGGCCTCAAACCGATCAATCAGATCCGGATCGATCAGTGTCAGCAGCCAATAGGAGGCGCCCATCCCTGTGCTGCTCTGTGATTGGACAGCGCAGGCAGAATGGAGCGACCCATTACGCACAGACATGTAGGGGGGAGGAGCGCACGAGAATGTTGCCAAATCCTGGAAAAGCACTTTTAATTCACCCGTAACACAAATTACAACTTAAGATAATTTCAAAAATGTATATATATAATTATAAATGGAATATAAACTTTTTTAATAAGGGGAATTTCAGTTTAAATCAAACAGGAATATTTCATCACATTACTCAGATTAATAGGAAGTAAATATGTAAAAGATCTAAAACTTGCACAAAAGCGCGTGTTTGGCTCCGGCTCAGGCTGCAGATGTTACACAGACGTTGTGATGGATGAACTCCAAAATAAAATTTAAAAAAAAGCTTTTGATGATTTTCCAGATTTATTCCAAAATCATGCGGAAAGAAACTTAACAATGAGAAATAAAAGTTGTATTATCTTAAAGAAAAGAAAAAGGTGCACGTCTCGATGCATGTTTTACAGGTGCATTATTAGTCCGTGCATGTGTTGAAGCCGGCGCGTGCACGCTGCGTGTCCCCCGCCCCCCCCCCCCTCCGCATGCGCACCACTTGCTCCGGTCCGGCTCGTTGTGTAAGACGCGACCTGTTATGGCCACCACTGCTTCCGGGTTCCAGCAGTCAGTCAGTCAGTCACTCTGGTCCAGATCCTCCAACACACACATCCATTGTGCACCAAACCGGCAGGCGGCTCACACACACGCACGCACACTCACACGCACACTCTCTCTCTGTGTGCATCGATCGTGGCTCCTTTAAGAAAGACTAAAGCCAGAATGATCAGCCCTCCTCCTCCTCTTCCTCCTCCTCCTCTTCTTCATCTGCTCTGAGACGCTTTTTGCATAAAGAAAAAACTGGAGTCGTGGAAGTGGAGAGAGTGATCAAAGAAAAGCACGAGCTGAGCTGCTGCTTTCACTCAGATTCTCACTATTAGCGCGGGCGTGGGTGCGCGGACCATCATTCATCCGCGCTCCTCCTGACAGACGAGCCCGTGCGCAGTGACTGACTGTGAGCGTGAGTGAGTGAGTGACAGGCATGAGAGCGTGAGCACGAGCTTTGGACTGGAGAGGACTGGCGAGGAGCTCCCGGTGCAGCCGAGGACGGACCGGGCTGCTGAACGCGCACGGAGAGAGCGCGGGAGCTTCACCGTCCACCGACACGCACGGGATTTTTTTTAATTTTATTTATCCTGCAACATCCTCTTGGTTTTATCTGGATTTTCCTCCTGTTTTTCCCCACATCTCCAACCCTGGCCTCTGAGGGGATTTACGCGCACTGAAAGGACGAGCCGGGAGTGCGGAGGGTTATGGCGCAGCGGGTACGTAAAGGCAAAAAGTTTCCCCCAAGTCCCCTGCGCTTGTTGTAACGCCCCGCACGGACGCGCACTCACGGTGTAACTTTCAGTTCTTCTACAACATTCCGGAGACGCATTATTTTCCGCGGTTTTGCGTCTTTTGGCACTGCATTGCGCGCAAAGAGCCGGGACCCTGGGACGTTTTACACACCAGCTCTGACAGGAGAGTTCATGGAAGGGAGATGTGTGTGTGGGGGTGGGGGGGGGGGGGGGGGGTGGAGTAGCTAACCCACTGCGATGTGTGTCAAACTACTACATTTTAATGTCACAGCCACCAAATTACTCCATTTATGGCTTTTTGGGCTGTGCGTAAATTACCAAAAATTATGCAAAATTATTAAATTCCTAATATTGCATTAATTCAAAAGTAAAGTGATGTAAGTAGTTGAGTTTAATAAAAAGAAAAGCAGCGACTGTTGCTGCACACTGGGGTTCGCACGTCCCTGCCTTTAGGGTCCAAACACTCCGCTTTGGGTGATAATGCATTTCCTCTTTTCCCTGACACTAGTTTATCACATCTAGAAAGCTATCAATAATTCAAAGCCAAGTTTATATATATATATATTAAAAAAAAAAACATCAAAGGCGTAAAACATTTAAATCAGATTATTTTACCCAGGCCTTTTTATTTTTATTTCTCTCTTTTTTTTTTTTTTTTTTTTTTTTTTGAAGCAGCTCGTTCGAATCCAAAAGTCACTGGAATAAAAAAGAAAAGTTTGACTATTTTGGAAAAGAAAAAACGCGTCGACCTGCGTTTTGTTGCAGCACTAATCACAGTGTCTCAGAGGTAATAACACGCTGCACAATTATGAGCCTTTAAATGTGAAAGCACTGCAATTAACACGTTTAAGGTATTTGTTGAAAACAATCACCGCGTGTGTTGTTAAAAAAGAAAAGAAAAGATAAAAAGTGTCAGGAATAATAATAAAGTCAGGCGCGTGGGAGTAGTTACACTCATTAAATATAGGACATTATCTTTTATTCAGTGGATTATTGAAGTTACTGTCAAAAAATTTAATGTTTTTTTATGTCTTTAAAACTTTTCTTTAAAATTAAATAAAGTTGTGAAAATATAAAAAAAATATATTTTGAGGCAAATTTAAACATTTACATGAACCTAAAACTTCTTTCATTAGAATAGATTATACACAAAGCGTAAAAACGGTCTGATAATAAGATGTAAAAATATTACAAATCCAAACCCAAAGTGTCCCGTGTGTGTGCGTGTGCGTGCGTGTGTGTGTGTGTGTGCTTTAACCTCCCCGTGTTTGCCTACATATCTATCCGTGCAGTACGAAGACTTGCCCCACTACGGGATGGACGGGGTGGGCCTCCCCACCACCATGTACGGAGACCCGCACGGAGCGCGCTCCATGCAGGCCGTGCACCTGAACCACGGCCCGCAGCTGCACTCCCACCAGTACCCGCACACGGCGCACACCAACACCATGCCCCCCAGCATGGGCTCCTCCGTCAACGACGCCCTCAAGAGAGATAAAGACTCCATATACGGGTAAGCAGGGGCAGGATTCAGCCTTTTTACTTTAGGATTCTGTGCGTAAAAATGTATCCCAAACTTTTACAAATAACCTCCAACAGAATTCCAATAGTTTTCCTCACTAGTGAAATAAATGACAGTGTGTGTGTGCTAAACACAAGCTGCCATGACTGGTTTGTGCTTAAGGCGATTAAGTGTAAAAATCCACCTTAACCAGTTAAAGCAATGCGCACAAGTTCATTAAAAATGACACTATTTAAGATTCACTTTAGAAATAAAAACGTAAAAAAAACGTCAGAGTGAAATGATTTTACTGCTGCTGGAGTTTGAGTCACTTTGGAGGATTTTCGGGTGGATTATAAAGTAAGCAGCGTGCACTGAGAGACGTGCACAGCCTGCAAAGCTGCACCAAGTCTCGGCCGCGCGGGTCCATATACAGCCCTGACCCCGGCCTGGAGCTCTTCTTCTCTCTGCTGACATTTACTATTGTGTGTGTGTGTGTGTGTGTGTGTGTGTGTGTGTTCCCGTGCAGGCACCCCCTGTTCCCATTGCTTGCACTGATTTTTGAGAAATGTGAATTAGCGACGTGCACCCCCAGAGAGCCCGGGGTGGCGGGAGGAGACGTCTGTTCATCGGAGTCTTTCAATGAAGACATAGCAGTGTTTGCAAAACAGGTCGGCACAACTTTTGCCTCTCCTCTCACGCACTGTGCACGCGCACGTGCTTTGTTTAGAACGCATTGTAAAAGATTTGTTGTCACTGTGCGTAAAAAAAAAAAAAAAGCTTCATTTTTTAATGCGCAAACACTGTTAAAGTAAAAATAACACTATTGTTTTTGTGCGTAAAACTGACTTAATAACATGTGAACTGTGTCCAAAACTTGTCTTTATTATTATTTTTAACTTGTTGCAATGTTTTGGTTTTAGATTCGTGCAGAAAAACCTTTATTTTCATCGAATCCAGAGCTGGATAATTTGGTGAGTTTAAATGTGTGTGTTTGTTTGTTTGTGTGTGTGTTTGTTTGTGATGCTGTTGCTCGGGGGGTTGTTTAGTCGCTGTTGTTTTGGGGGGGCTGTTTAATTGGTTGTAAACGCAGAAACAGTTCGACAGCTGTCACGCACCTTTGTGTCATTGGTGTCAAACCCCCGTCGTGCACTTTGATAATTTCACTGTAATGGGATCGTTGTTGTTTTTTTGTGGCTCAAACATCTCTTAAGGTTTTTGTAATAAGGTTTAATATCACTCACTTTTTTAATATCCAAAGATGTGCACAAGCAGCTCATTTTTTTATGATTAGTTTTTAAAAAAAAAAATTTTTAAATTGTGATTTAAATTTTTCAGATGATCCAAGCCATTCAAGTTTTACGTTTTCATCTGCTGGAGCTGGAGAAGGTAATGTTCCGTGTGCTCACACAGCACACATTCTCATTCTATATTTACATAAATGTATTTTTGCTCGTCGCTTATAATTAGCGTCAGAATCAATCATTGGGGCCCGTTTCTCCCTCCGCGTTTAATCACGACGCCAAGCTGTTACAACAGGAACGCACGTCCCTGTATGTATCCAAGTTTGAACGCGCACGGAAACTGCGCATGCATGCGAAGTGAAACGTGGAGGCCAAGTTTTGGGTGAAAATGTAATTTTGTGCAAAGTTTTACACTTTTACGCACCGTTTTCAATTATAATCCAAATTACGCAGAGCAAGTATATACATGAAATATTAAGTTCATTTCTAATCTCACTCGTGTCCATTTTAGCTGATGTCTGGGTTCCCCGTGCGTCATGACGCACACATGTTTTTGGCTCTGATGATGCGGTCAACAGTCAGAATTTCACAGTTTACCCTGAAATGTCAGTGAGGCGGGTCACCGTGCTCTAATGACCGACACCCCGGGCACTGATGGTGCGTTTAACACGTGCTGTTGATGCGCTGCAGCCGCCCAGCCTTCACGTCACTGCCAATTTCAGACGATATCTTTATTTTATTTTGAAGGGAGGGGCGGGAACAAAGTGACATGTGCACATTCTTTTTGGATTTGCACTTGTTGTTCTAGTGGGCGTTGCTACGGAACAGGATTAGGGCCAATTTTGATAGAGAAAATAATTTCGGACAAATTGAGAATAAAGTCGAAATGTCGAGATAAAAGTTGAAAAACGAGATTAATCTGGTGATAAAAGACTAATGTTTGCTATTAAAGTCAAACCTATGGAAGCCGACCAGGACAAATTCACCATAAACGACAACAAACAGTTTGATTTCTGATTGTTTTTTCCTTTTCAACACAAAGTCCTTAAATACATTACAACACTGTGTTTATATGAGATAAAAGAGAAAGAATCTCTTGCTTATTAAACCCAACTTTAAAGTAAAGTTTAATGCAGGGGTGTCAAACTTATTTTAGTTTTATATAAAGTAGTTTGAGTTTAAGTGGGCCGCTGATTTTAGGCGGGAAACGAGTAATTTGAACAATAATTTCCCCAAGTTTGCACTTAACACGTCGTATAAATGATGTATAAAGTATGTAAGGCACCAACAATATCAAGGCATTAAGTGACAGATTCGCTTCTAGATTTACTCCTTAATTTTTATTTAATTTGAGGAAATTATGTGAAATAATTTCAGGAAAATGTAGTTTTTTGAAAAATTTGAGATTTAAAATGACTGAAGTCATGTGAAAAAACCTTGTGGAGTTTCATTAGATTTGTGTTTTTAGAATGGCTGAGAAATCTGAATTATTTGGTCATTTAGACCAGCGATTCTCAGCTGGTGGGTCGCAGACCCAAAAGTGGGTCACAGACCTGTATTGAGTGGGTCACAGACAGCTGGTCAAAAATAAATACTTAATGTTTCTCATGTTGCACAAGAAATTATATGGATTTATGTTTTGTGTGTGTGTGTGTGTTTTCAACAGCTATTTTTGAAAAACTAAAGGGTTGAATTCTAAAAAAAAAAATGACCATGGCAAAATGTGGGTCCCAGGGTAAGACTAGTTGAGAACCCCTGATTTAAGGCATTTATTGATACGTGTCAACGATCTGTCTGTTGTCACATGTGGTGAATTGGCCCTCGTCAGCTTTTGTAGGTTTGACTTTATTAGCAAACCTTTGACTTTTATCACAATATTGTATTTTGCGTTCAGTGTGGAAATTTCGACTCTCGTTTTTCAACTTTGTTTTCAAAATTTCAACTCTTTTCTTGCCCAAACCTATCTTGGCCGTAATCCTCTAATCATATACGTACGATGCAACTTGTTTCTTTTCTTTCTGTGGTTTTCTTTGGTGTGTGTGTGTGTGTGATTTTGTTGTGTAACCGTGTGACTCCGCCCCCTGCAGGTACACGAGCTGTGTGATAACTTCTGTCATCGATACATCAGCTGTTTGAAAGGAAAGATGCCCATCGACCTGGTCATAGACGACCGGGAGGGAGGATCCAAGTCAGACAGCGAGGAAATCACTAGATCTGTGGCTCTAGATCAGGTACGAGCTCCTCCCCTTCCTCTCTGTGTGTGTGTGTGTGTGTTAATGTGTGTGTGTGTGGCTGTTCAGCTATTCTGGGTCACCCCTCTGCGGCTCTGTCGTCCTTATTTGCATATGATTAAGGCTCCGTTTTACATTCCCTGCATCGGAATGAACGGACGGAGATATTTGGGGGCCCTAATGTTTCCATCATCGACCCATTACCACGTGAACCCAGAACGACCCGTTCAGATTAGCTCCTCAGAACCCTGACCTGCCTCGTGTCCATTTTCATTTAGCACCTCTGCTTCTTCCCACGCCCCCCCCCTCCCCCCCATGCTTCATTAGACGTGTTTCTTCCTCTTTGAGGTGCAGATACCACTGATTAGAGCTGGGCGATATATCGACATTTAAGACGTATCGAGTTTTCTGTTTTGGCGATATAGAAAATGACAATATTGCCTGTATCACGTGTCAAACTCAAGGTCTGGGGGCTGAATTCTGCCCTTTAGATTTGGGGGTACCTGTACCCCTAGGGGTATGTGCTGGCAGAGAGAGAGAAACAATAACATTTTTAGTTAAAAATGATAATCTTACTAAATATCACCAGCCACTCATAAAACGACCACAAAGACACAATAAATGAGAGAAAAATACACAAGATTACGACAAAATACAAACAAATGACAGAAAAACGTACGAAACAACCAAACGACACCAAAAACACACAGAGAGAAAAATGAAAATAATTACCAACAACACAAACTCACACAGTACGAGACAAATATACTGAATAATAATAAGAACAGACTAACACACACACACACACACACACACACACAATGATGTTAGAAATGATCTAGATTAAAACATGAACTGATAATACAAAGGTCAGTGTTGGTTCCACATAAAAACTATAGAAATCTAATCAGGAGCCACTAAATACTGTTTCTTTCCACTTATTTACAAAATGAGATGATTTAAAATGTGTGTTAACACTCTTTCATATCATTATTATCATCTATTGTTTTCTAAGCAAAATGATGTAGTCGGACATAAGGGGGGACTTGGACTCAGAAATAAGAGAGAGGGGGTACGAGAGCTAAAAAAGTTTGAGAACCACTGATATATCCTGTTCCCATTTGGAGGAAAAATATCGAGATATGAATTTTGATCCATATCGACCCAGCCCTAGCACAGACCACCACTGTTATGTGCTCCACTGACTCCGTCTGTGACGTTAGGATAAAATCAGCTGTGTGTGCGTGTGTGCATGTGTGCGTGTGTGCGCGTGTGCGTGTACACGGCACTGAGAGGGAAACCAAGTGTCCAAATCAAAGGGATTAGTAGAATAGTCGGGAATAAAAAGTAACGAGGCGATTAGTCTGAATAATTTAAATCCCATATGGTCGTTGCTGCTGGTCTGAGTGAAGCCGGAGGAGGAGGAGGAGGGTCTGGACTCTCTCTGTGTCTGATTATGGAAATGAGGAAGATCAACCGGAAGATAATACCGTACTTCATTGAATCCAGGGAGAGAATCAAGTATCAGACGTCCACTTGTGCCGTAAAGAGTGTGTGTGTGTGTGTGTGTGTGTGTGTTTGACTGAAACCTGTCCCCACGAGTCCTCTTAACGCAGTGTTTCTCAACCTTTTCATGAAAATATCCATCCATAGAGTCATAAGAATGATGGTCCATTGTTCTATGAATCTGTGATAACCACATTTATTTATTCATATGAATAATATCCACTGTTATCCAGGAACGTTTATTATTATTATTTACACCATAGTATGTAGTCATCTTAATGATGTAAATATGTGTTTAATCAGCAAAAAAATGGGTTATAAGTGACAAAAAATGTTGGAAAAATAGACAGAAAAAGTGGTTAAATATTAGAACAATGAGTTTAAACTGGCAAATAATGGGCATGACAAATAGTGAAGGTGGTTAAATTGGCAAAAATAAGCATGAAATATGATAAAAAGAGGTTAAAAGTGACAATAGTGGATCAACATATGTGACATTAGGTGTAAAAGTGGTGGAAAGTGTTTATAAATGCTGAACATGTCTGGATTGATAAGTGTTGGAATGGGAATAATGTAGCAAAAATGCATTAAAAGGAGCAAAAATATGGCAAGAAAAAGTATTGCAAAATACGTTAAAATATAGTGAGTTTAGTGTTGGTTGCAGAGAAAGAGTAAAATAATGTAAAAGGTCTTAAAATGGGATTTTAAAACCCATAGAAATTAGTTCAAAGTTGCAAATTAGAGTGGCTAAAAATGGACTGAAAAAGTGTTAAAAAGGGTGTTAATATTGGAACAATAATTAGTTTTAACTGGCAATTAATGGGCTTGAAAAATGCAGAATGTGGTAAAATTGGCAAAAAGTGATGAAAATAGGTTAAAATATGGAAAGTTTTGTGTAGTTGCAAAAAAAAGGGTAAAAATACACAAAAATGGACTTGAATTGTTAAAAAAAATGTATTCTTAGTTTTTTAAACACTTCTAATGACTCCCTCCCAGTGTCTCGCGACCCCAAGGTTGAGAACCGCCGCTCTAATGGCTTCATGGGGTCTTGTTGGGGGGGGGGTCGGGGGGTCCCCACGAGGACACGATGGCTGCGTTTTCACCACTTTACTCACGGTCTGAATATATTGAATATTTTCTGCTGCTATTTTTGTAAGACATCTTATCTGTCGTTGTTCGGCTGCTGTGACATCCTTAACGAATTAGTGTGTGTGTGTGTGTGTGTGTGTGTGTGTGTGTGTGTGTGTGTGTGTGTGTGTGTGTGTGTGTGTGTGTGTGTGTGTGTGTGTGTGTGTGTGTGTGTGTGTGTGGTGTGTGTGTGTGTGTGTGTGTGTGTGTGTGTGTGTGTGTGTGTGTGTGTGTGTGTGTGTGTGTGGTGTGTATTATCTCTTTCCATATGTATTTTTAATATATGCCCTCAGGCTTAAAGTTGAAGTGGACTGGAAAGAAGAATATGGGAAAAAAGAAATTGCTGAGAATTTGCACAAAAGAACAATGTTAACAAGATGGAGAAAGAAAAGCAACGAAAAGCAAAGCAACGCAGGCTCATTTATTCATAAACCAATTTATTCCAGTGAGGCGTCGCGTCTGCAGAGGAAAAAAATGACTTTGAATTTATTCAACTCAACAAGGCAACAGTTGAGGCCACTGCACTGTGTGTGTGTGCATGTGTGCGCGTGTGTGTGTGTGCGCGTGTCCCTTTGCATCGTAGCTGTAATTTTTCTTTTTTTGGGAGTCTCCTATAATGTGTCTTTATGTTTCTTAAAGCCTGCTTGTGCACGCTGAAGAATGAAAAGAAGAGCGTAGCATAGCGTAGCGTAGCATAGCGTAGCATAGCTGAGAGGTGAAGAAGTCATTGAGAGGCTCTGCAGCGGCTTGTGAATGCAGCTCAACCTGTGTGTGTGTGCGTGTGTGTGTGCATTTTTTAAGTATGCACAGTAGACGCACTAGTCATACTCAACTGTCCCATGATGCATTGTGAGCGGTGAAATGGTCCTGGGGACCAGCTACAAGCTAAAAATCAAACAAAATATAAGCATCTCTTCTTGTCTTTTTGTAAATAGGGCTCTTATTTTGAAGTTAACAGGAAGTTTAGTCAGTAGCACAATGGAGGGTCTCTGAAAATGTGTGAATGAAATGTGTCGACATTTGTTATATTCCACTTCACATGTGTCAAACTCGAGGCCCTGGGGCCAAATCCGGCCCTTTAGACCAACCAGTTTGGCCCGCAGTAAAGATACAGAATAACTTCAAATTATTTTGTGTATTTCTTAAGTCATTTTGTGTAATTTTCTGTCCTTTCGTATTTTTTTTTTAGTCATTTTGTGTATTTGTCTTCTTGTCTTGTTGAATATTTTGCAGTTTTTGTGTACTTTTCAAAACAAAAGCATATCTTCTTGTCCTCCATTAGTTGTTTTTTAACTCATCCATAAATAAGGCTCTTGTTTTGAAGTTAACAGGAAGTTTAGTCAATAGCACAATGGAGGGTCTCTGAAAAGTGTGAAATGTGTGAATGAAATGTGTTTACATGAGTTTTATGGATCTAATGAGAACATGTTGATGTTCTACTTGGTCACTTTCTCACTTCAAATGTTTTCAGAACTTTCAAAGTAAAGGTAGAGAATCAACAGAGATATTTAGCCTCAGTGTGAACAAGGTTTTTAAAGCTGTAGATTCCAAATGCATCTTGGGAAACTTGGAAGAACACATCAGTGTGAACGCTCACCATCCTAGTCATACTATAGTATATACTAGACAGCCCATTGAGGTTTTGGTGATACTGGTGTGTCGCTCACTGGGAATCGCTCGTTTTAAGGTTTTGTTGATGGTTTCCAGAGGAACCCCCGCCCCTCCCCCGTTGTGTTTTTGCTGATAGTGCTATCACGGTTATGGCGTACACACGTGTTGGTTTCCAGGTCGGTGAGACCCAGCAGTGTTGGTTTAGGTCAGTGGTTCTCAACCTTGGGGTCGCCAGATGCCTTCAAGAAACTATGAATGTTTTTTGCTTATTTTTATCCCTTTTCTGCAACGACACCAAACTTACCATATTTTAACCTTTTTTTTATTCCTTTTTCTTGACATTTTTTTGCTTTTTTTAATGCATTTTTGCCCCATTTTTCCCATTTCTGACACTTTTCCATCACATTTCAGTGTTTTCTCAACACTTATAAACCATTTCCACCACTTTTCCACCTAACGTCACATACGTTGACCCATTATTGTCACTTTTCACCTCTTTTCACCATATTTGATGCTAAACCTTCATGTAACCCCCCCCTTACCCAGGGCTGAATGGAAACCATGAGTGTCAGCGTTGGGACTCTTTAGCTAATCAGTACAGCAGCGTTATGCTATCGCTATGCTATCGCTAATCTATCGGCTGCTGGTTGGAGGAGGGATCGGGTTTCAGGCGCACGCTGCTGCTGCTTCTAATACAAACTGGGGATCATTCTGGGATTGTTGGTAATGGCAGCTTTTGTAGCTGAATGGAGGAGGGGTCCCCCCCCCCCCCCCCCCCCCCCTTCAGTGAATGAATGCAGGGCGGCTGTTGAGAATTCAACAAGTGATACAAAGAGGCGACCACGTGACCGCGTGTGTTCCTCAGCCTCTTCATTATTGTGCAGGAATAACAAGTAGGGGGTGATTAGGGATGAAGGCACTTCAAAGAGCGCGTCCTCATGCTCCGCCTTCCTCTAAAGTTACTCCATCTTTAAAAAGTGCTTCAACGCACGTTCAGGCGCTCGATAAAATCCCACGCACAAACAAAGTTGTGGTTTCCTCTCCAGTGTGTGTGTGTGTGTGTGTGTGTGTGTCTGAGGCTTGCAGAGGTTTCTGTGGCTAAGTCAACAATAACCAGGGCTTAGCACGTGTGTACTTAGCTAATGGAAAGTTCCTCTACCCCCCTTAACCCCCCTGAACACCCTTTAACCCCCCGCCAGTCTCGGACAATGGTCGCCACCACAAACGGCCCTTCGCCAACGAGTCGCTAGGCTAGGCTAGGCTAAGCTAGGCTAACTTGAGACACTTGACTTTATGCTCAGTGAAGACTTTGCTGCTCCTAGCGCTTGGAAATGACTTTTGTTGTAATTTGCGCTATATGAATAAAGTTGAATATAATTTATTTTAATTTAATTCACTTTGGAAAAACCTTTCTTGGTGTTTAAAGTAGATTTGTGTTTTTCTTCTTGCATTTGAGGCTTTTTTCATTTAAATGAGTTTTTGGACTAGTTTTGTGTTTTATTTTGCGTGTTTTTGGACTAGTTTTGTGTTTTATTTTGTGTGTTTTTGGACTAGTTTTGTGTTTTATTTTGTGTGTTTTTGGACTAGTTTTGTGTTTTATTTTGTGTGTTTTTGGACTAGTTTTGTGTTTTATTTTGTGTGTTTTTGGACTAGTTTTGTGTTTTATTTTGTGTGTTTTTGGACTAGTTTTGTGTTTTATTTTGCGTGTTTTTGGACTAGTTTTGTGTTTTATTTTGTGTGTTTTTGGACTAGTTTGTGTTTTTATTTTGCGTGTTTTTGGACTAGTTTTGTGTTTTATTTTGCATGTTTTTGGACTAGTTTTGTGTTTTATTTTGTGTGTTTTTGGACTAGTTTTGTGTTTTATTTTGCGTGTTTTTGGACTAGTTTTGTGTTTTATTTTGCGTGTTTTTGGACTAGTTTTGTGTTTTATTTTGCGTGTTTTTGGACTAGTTTTGTGTTTTATTTTGTGTGTTTTTGGACTAGTTTTGTGTTTTATTTTGTGTGTTTTTTGGACTAGTTTTGTGTTTTATTTTGTGTGTTTTTGGACTAGTTTTGTGTTTTATTTTGCGTGTTTTTGGACTAGTTTTGTGTTTTATTTTGTGTGTTTTTGGACTAGTTTTGTGTTTTATTTTGCGTGTTTTTGGACTAGTTTTGTGTTTTATTTTGCGTGTTTTTGGACTCGTTTTGTGTTTTATTTTGTGTGTTTTTGGACTAGTTTTGTGTTTTATTTTGCGTGTTTTTGGACTAGTTTTGTGTTTTATTTTGTGTGTTTTTGGACTAGTTTTGTGTTTTATTTTGCGTGTTTTTGGACTAGTTTTGTGTTTTATTTTGCGTGTTTTTGGACTCGTTTTGTGTTTTATTTTGTGTGTTTTTGGACTAGTTTTGTGTTTTATTTTGTGTGTTTTTGGACTAGTTTTGTGAGCTTTTGTGTGTTTTTGTTTTCATTTTGTTTGCCACAAACAGCTCGTCACCAAACAATCGCTAGGCTAAGCTAGGCTAGGCTAACCAAAGACACTTGACTTTATGCTGTTGTTTGGACCATATTATGGCACTCAGAGTGAAGATGAAGAGGCCCCGCCCACAGGTGGAGAACAAACCAGAGCCACTTTCTGCTCCTTCATTAATTACAAACTTATTTCTTCTTCTTTCTTTGTCTATTGTGAGAGTTTTAGAGGACGGGTGGGGGGCCTCTAACCCCCCCATTATCAGCCCCTCTTTTCACTAATGTGGCGGCGAGGGGAGGAGAGAGAGAGGCTTTAACAAACTCCCTCCGTCTGAGCGTGTCCACGGCGACCGCGGGCCATCTCGCTGCTTTCTCACACACAGTCGCTGCTGAAAGGTCAAAAATGTTGTTAAAGTAAACAGAGTTTCCCCAACTATCACATCATCTTCATCATCATCTTCATCATCATCACAGAGCCTTTTACAGACGACTGTGGGCTTTTTATTAGAAAAGAGTCGTGTGCTTTTATTTTATTTTGAAAGAGATTTCTACTCCTGTTCTGCATGTTTTCTCTTATTTTGTTGTGTTTTGTTGTCATATTTTAGGCTTTTTGTCATTTAAATGACTTTTTGTAGTAGTTTTGTATATTTTTTTGATATTTTGTTTTATTTGTGTTATTTTGTGTGTTTTTGAACGAGTTTTGTATGGATGTTTGTTGTTGGTTTTGCACGTTTGGAGCCATTTTATTAGTTTTTATTTGATTGTTTTTTTTTTTTTTTTTTTTTGGTGAGCTTTTGTGTGTTTTTGGACTAGGTTTGTGCGGAGGAGTTTTATTGTTGTTTTGCATGTTTGGGGTTATTTTTTGGTTTGTTTTTCCTGCTATTTTTGGAATGTTTTGTTATTTTGTGAGCTTTTTGCTGTAGTTTTTAATGTCTGAACTAATCTTATTTATTTTATCCCTTATTTAGTGTTTTCTTATTATGTTTTGAGTTTTTATGAGGAGTTTTGTGTTTTTTGTGGTCGTTTTCTGGTGTTTTTCTCGCCGCACTAAACACTCGAGGCCTGCGTTGTTGCTCGTGTCTGTCGTGGAACAGTGACGAGGTCAGGCACCGCTGGTGAACGAGAAGGGTCATTCTGGGGTTCAGCTCGATGTCTTTATGGAATAACTGTTCCCACAATGCTCAGGGATGTCTGTGTGAGCTGAAGGTTTTTCAGAATAAAAGAGGATGATGGTGGGAGGGCGATGGATCTTAACACAACAAAAAAACAACAGTTTCCTCATCACTACAAACACGTTTGGCATTAAATTGTGTGTGTGTGAAACGCAGCCTGGCATGAAGTCGCCACAGATTGAAAAGCGTCGATCGGAGACGCGTCAGACTTTCCAGTGAAGGAAAATCTTTTCATGGAGAATTATGGGGGAGGAGAAGAAACCAGAGGTGTTCCCTGGTGTCGCTCGCTCTGCGCTGCAGCTTTAAGACGTCGTGCAGCGAGCGAGGCAGAGGAGAATGTGGAAAATTGAATTTACTAAACAATTAGGCCGTGGATTAATCTACATCCTGCATGGGAGAAAGACAGACAGTGGGACACACACACACACACACACAGTGTTGGCACAGGGTGTGTGTGCTCTCCTTAATGCTGTCTATGACAGCTCCGTGATATGTTTGTAAAAGGTAGATGGAAAGTATTTGTATGTCTGGGCGTGTGCGCAACCAAAAAACCTCTTATTTGTTCATGGCGTCTGCACGCAGGCTGCAGGTGGAGGCGTGTGTGTGTGTGTGTGTGTGTGTGTGTGTGTGTGTGTTAATTGTGTGTTGGATCTGTGCTGCTGGCGTTATAAATAAACTCTTCATCCCCGCAGAGATGCGACCCGGTCACTTCCCAGCAGGCTCAGCGGCCTTTTGTTCAATTAGAGCTGCAGGACCCCAAAGATGTGCCTGCGCCGCCGCTTTAACACGTTAGCGTTAGCGTTACCACTTCCTGCTACGCAAAGAAAGAACGCCATTAAAAACCCCTTCAAAATAAAGTGCAAAAGGGGGGTTTCCCCGTCGCTTGAGAAGCTTCAATGACCACGTCCTCCTTTTACACTCGCTACTTCCTGCTCTCAGAGATGGAGAGTTAGAAAATAAGTGAAATACATAAATAAATCAATAAGTGCACAAATAAACAAGTGAATGAATGAAAAACAAATTGGTGGTGTAAAAAAGGTAATTAAATAAGTAAAATAGTGAAGAAAATAAATAAATATGTGATTAAATAAGTGAAATGAATAAAAAAGTAAATTAGTAAAGAAAAAAATGAGTAAATTACTCGAGAAATAAGTGAATAAATTAATAAGTGAACAACTAAACATGTGAAAATATAACTATTAGTGGGGGGGGAATAGGTCAATAGATGAGTAAATACATTAATAAATAAGTAAATTAGCAAAAAAGTAAATGAGTTATGAAATTAATATGTAAATATAAGAACAAGTAAACAATTGAGTGAACGAGTGAATAAATTAATACATAAATTGTTAAATTAGTAAAAAAAAATTATAAATTAGTAAGTTTGTAAATAAATGATTAAACCAATAAATACAGGAGATTAATGAATAAGTAAATAAATAAATAATTAAAATTAATAAAATCATGTTCTTTGGAAAATTAATAATTGAATGACCTTTCAAAATAAAAGCTCAGTAGTGATCCTTTCCTTTGAGCGTAGAGGCTTTAAACCGGGCCCTCGGCCCACGTGTTGAGAACCTTCACGTTATCTGATGGAGGTGAAACTAAAATAGCTCTGAATGCTTCTGGTGCAGCGCTAACCGTTAGCATGCCTAGCATGTGTTGTGGATTAGCCGTGCACACTTTTCTCGTCTGTGCTGTGAAACTGGTTGTGTTTTTATCCTGGTTTATAACCTCTAATCTCACTCAGATTTTATATATATATATACAGTATATATATATATATATATATATATATAATCTCTAATCTCACTGATTATATCATGTCACAGCCCAACAACATCAAACCAAAGAGTCTCAAACTAAACCTTTGTAGTTCAGTCATGTCTGTAGCGTACGATTGAAACCAGTTGTTGCTCCGCTCTCCTCTTCCTCTTCCTCTTCCTCTTCCTCTTCCTGGATGCAAACTGCACAAAGACCCTTGATCTGATGATCTGATCCATTTGATTCCTCGCTCACTGGGTGTGGGGGCGTGTTTTGTTTGTGGAGGCGTGTTTTGTTTGTGGCGTTTGTTTGTGATGGAGAGAATCTTCCTGTGATACGACACCACACTCACTTCCTTCTGCTCTGATGGAACGTCTCACAGATAATAAACAACATCTGGTTTGTTTTAAACATGTGGAGCGACTTGGTACCAAAATATGATCAACGATGATGTCAGCATTTAGAATAACCAACTATTAATATAGGAAACAACAACAGGTCTGAGCAGTCATTCTGTGTTTTTATTCTTTTCTTATTTTTGTTGTTTATTGGTGTGTTTTTGTGTAATTATGTATTTATTTGTTGTTTTTTTTGTATTTTCAATGTCCAATTATCATTTTGTGTGTTTTCTGTTGTCAATTTGTGTTTTTAAAGTAATTTTTTTGAATTTTTCTTGTCAATATGTATATTTTGCACATTTTTGTGCTGGAATTTGGAGTTGCTGTATATTTACATTTTGTGAATTTTCATTGACTTTTGTGTATTTGTTGAGTCATTTTGTATATTTCACGTCTCATTTTGTGTTGTTTTTGGGTTCTTTGTTGTTTTGGATTTAATTATTTTGTGTATTTTTTATGTCTTTTAATTTATTTAATTATCATTTTGTGTTTCTGTTGTCGTTTGTGTTTTGGAGTCATTTTTGGGGTTTCTTTGTCATTTTGCATCGCATGAATGTTATTTAAGTGTGTATCTGTGTGTTGTTATTGGCCTTTTTAATACGTTGTGTATCTTTTGTTTACTACTGTTGTTGTCTTTGTTGTTTGTGTGTATTTTTTGCTGCTATTTTTTAAGTTTTTCCTATGCTGTGCAATTACTTTAAAATTAGAGGGCAGCATTTTTTTTTGCAGCGCACACACACAGACACACACACACACACAGACACCACACACACAGACACACACACACACACACCTCTATATATACATAGAGCCATGCAGTTCGCGCTCTTCAGCTGCTTTGCTTACGATGACACTCGTCTCATTTTAGCGTCACAGGATCATCACCTTTATTTTGTAGCTTTCATAGACTTAAAATGTATCATGTTTGAAGATTAATTCTAGACTTGAAACCAGCAGCTCAGGGGCCACACGTGGCTCCTTGCTCTAATTTTGTGCAGCCCCCCAAAGTCAACGCTCAAAATTACTCCAAAAACATACAAAATAACAACATAAATACACACGATCACAGAAATATACTCAAATAGATGACAAAATGGACCCAAAATCACTTCAAAAACACACAAGACACAAAATGGAACAGTAAAAATATAAAAAACAAATGAACTCCGAACACAGATAAAACTGAAAATGAGACATAAATATACCAAAAAAGACAGAAACATTCAATAAAAATACACAAAATGGACAACTAAGTTATACCAGAACACAAAAGATGACCACAGTTACAAAATAACAGTAAAACATAAATGATAACTCTAAACTAGACAAAACAAACAACAAAGCACACACAAACACACAAGATGAGACATAAACATATACTAAAAACACATGAAAGGTCCATAGAAATACACATAAAGTCAATAATACACAAAAAGGCAATAAAATTACACACAAGGGTCAAATAAATTCACCAAATGACAGAAAAATACAAGAAAAGGACTCCAAAAACACTCAAACCTGACAACAAAAAGACATGAAAAGAGGCTTTAATATATGAAATGACATGAAAAACACATAAAATGAAGTCAGAAATAGACAATAACTCCAAAAATTCACAAATCAACTTCAAAAACACCAAAATTATACTTAAATTTAGAAACTGACTTCAAAAATATACATTACACTCCAAAATAAATACATAATTACATGAAAAATATTCAAAAGGACGACAAAAACACACAATAACTCAAACAAATACAGAAAAAGAACAAACAGTAAAATTCACTAGACTCAACACAAATTGTTACTGAAATTCAGAAAATGACTTCAGAAATATACAATATCTCAAGAAAGACACAAAATAAATACATAATTACATAAAAATACATAGAGAAACTCCACAAAAATACAGAAAAGAGTAAAGATACACAGAATGAGTCCACAAAGCCTTTGTGTTAATGCTGTGATTGCTCATTATTCTAATGCCGACATTGAATGTTGATCGTGAGACCCTCACATCAGATACAATCACATGTTCATGTGTGAGTTTGAGTTTTCTTTGAACTTCTTTCCTTTTGTAGAAGTCGAGTCCCAAGTGACTCATTTTTAGTTTGATTTCATCATCTTTCCTGGTTTTTCTTTCTTTCTGTTGAGGAGGAAACACATGCATGTAGCAGGACTTGGAGTGATTATATTTCAGCCGTGCGCTGCTGGGATGACATCACTGTTTAGTATTTTCATCTGCTAGTGGTTTTGAGTGTGAGCGTGGATTGCATGCCTCAGAACGCCTGGAAGCAGAACAACATGTTGCTTTCTCTATTTGTCTGGGCTGCTCTCCCAACCAAGCCCCAATAATCCCCTCACACACACACCACACACACTTTACACAGCCATGGTGTACTGCAGACATCAGCAACTGGTGGTCCGGGGGCCACATGTGGCCCTCAGTCTCATTTTTTTGTATTTTTTTTGCGCCTCCCCAAAGCAAATCAACCAAAAATTATAGTTCAAGAAGTTGAAAGGAATATAAAGTCCAACATAAAATACACAAAAATGACTCGTAAAACAAAAATGATGAAAAAAGACAGACACAACAACCACTTAAACAAACAAAATGTCAACAAAAACACACAAAACAACAATAGAAATACAGTGTGAGCCCCAAAAAACGCTCAAATCGACAACAAAAATGCAGAAAATGACTCAATAATACATAAAATTACAACAAATCAAACTGAATAGCTCCAAAGACACACAAACTGTTAATAGAATTACACATAATGACAGGAAAACCACACAAAAATAACAACAAAACTACACAAAATGACTCATATAAACATAAAGAGACAACAAAGACAGACAGAAATGACTACATAAACACAAAATAACAGAAAGTGACCCCAAAAAGGCACAAATCTACAACAAAAATATACAAAATCACATAAAGAACAGAATAGCTCCAAAGACAGACAAATTGTTAATAAAATTACACAAAATGCAGAAAAATACACAAAACATAACAAACACACATCAAAACCCTTTATTGTCCCTGTATTAATTATTAATGGCTGTGATCTGTCCATTATTCTAAATGCTGAGATGATTATTGATCATGTGACCCTGGGATCTGGTACAATCACATGTTGGTGGCCCCTCCCACTGTTCAGTCGTTTCCTGTTGGATATAAAAATCAAAGTTTATGAACTTTATTTCTCTCTCTTTGTGTGTGTTGTGGTGTGTGTGTGTGTGTTGTGTGTGACAGACGTCTTGGAACAGAGACCACGACGACACGGCGTCGACGCGCTCTGGTGGAACGCCGGGACCGTCAGCGGCGGACACACGTCACACAGCGGCGACAACAGCAGCGAACAGGTAAGAAAAGGACGACACGCACGTGCGCACACACACACACACACACACACACACACACACACACACACGCGTGCATTCAGTGTGTAAAAGTAGGGCCTGACGTGTTCCTACACAACTTTTTGACTTCAGATACAATACTCATCATACTTTATATATTTATTCTGTTGTGTTGGAATGTTAGAAAAGTCTTCATCAAGTGAATTATGAGATATATTTCCTATTAACCAATGGGTTTCATCAATTTAACCTTAAACAGAACAATATTCTACAATAAATCAATGTATATATAAAAAGTACAAAATAACCAGTAGTTTAGCTTAAATATAGGTTTTATTTCACAATTGAATAGAATAAATTAAATATATATAATATATTAAAAAACCCTCAATAAATCCAATAAAAACAACAAAATTATATTTAAAAGTACAAAATAACCTCAAGTTAAACTTAAACTTAAGTATTTTTTTACAAGTGAATAGAACAAGTAAAAACATACTTTAAAAAACCCTCAGTAAACAGCAAATTAATATTTTAATAGCCACAACTTTCACTTTAATGTATTTCACAAGTGAATAAAGTTAATAAAAAAACACATAAAACTGATTTTAAAAATAAATAAATGATGTATTGAAGATTTTAGATGCAGACGATTTAATCTGATACAGTTTTTTATTTTTGGTACATATTTTTAATCATATCTGACTTTGTTTTTGCTCATTAGTCGTTTAACGCTGTGTGTGATTTATCATGTGTTACACTAGAGGTGTTTTACGTCATTTAAATCCTTTCTTATTTTCATTCACGGAGGCTCCGACCTGGAGAAAACCAGTTTAAACACATGCATATTTAACACACACACACACACACACACACAATCTAAGGCTCTTCATTAGTGGCATTTACTCCAAATACTCTCATTGATCAGAGAAGTCTGCAGAGGGTTGGTGCGTGCGTGTGTGTGTGAAACGCACGCACACACACACACACACACACACACAGCAGCTTCATGTATTATTGAAGGCAATGTTGAGGCCAGGGGTTTTTACACACGCGCACACACACACACACACACACACACACACACACACTGAGTCAGGCTCTTTTTGTTTTACTCACGTTTTGTGCTGTTTGTGTGTCATGTGACGTCCTCGTGGGGCAGATGTTGAGACG
Source organism: Gouania willdenowi (assembly GCF_900634775.1). Lineage (NCBI taxonomy): Eukaryota > Metazoa > Chordata > Actinopteri > Blenniiformes > Gobiesocidae > Gouania > Gouania willdenowi. The sequence goes on along the minus strand of NC_041058.1, from coordinate 2,057,014 downwards.
AGAACAACAGCAGAGTTTATAGAGTTTATAGTGGAACGGAGTGTGTGTGTGTGTGTGTGCGTGTGTGCGTGTGTGCGCGTGTGCGTGTGTGCCGTGTGCACGTGCATGCGTGCGTGTGTGAGCATGCACATACCCATGATGAGCTAGGTCTGGGACAGGCAGGCAGGATCTGATGGTCAGCTTCAGAGACCTTATCCCTTCTGTCCAATCACAGACTTTTTCTCCCTATGCCCCGCCACCCTTTCCTTTAGTCCTTCGCCAAAAGCTTCCTTTTTTTTTGTTATCAAGCATTCTGTTTGTGGGTAAATGTGCATGTGGGAGGGGTTTTTGATGTCACAGAGACAATCAGCAATCAGAATCAGGTGTCCACAAACTTCGACCTCAACGTGTTTCCACCAACAGCTTTTTTTCTGAGGAAGGCAGGAACTTTTAAGTCGCTACGTCGTTTCGAAACTGAATAAAATGTTATTTCTTTAATGGAGTTTTGTTCTTTAATTGGAACCATGAACCACCAGAATGTCCTAGAACTTTTAGTTCTTGGTAGTTTTGGTGACCTTTAGTCCTCTGTAGTTCTTGGTAGCTTGTAGTTGTTGTTAACTTTTGGTCCATGGTAGTTGTTGGTAGTTGTTGGTAACCTTTAGTTGTTGGTAATTTTTCTCCAGGATTGCCTGGACCCTCCTGTCCGTTGGATACGATAGTGTTTGTGTGGTTTTGAACTAGTTCTGTGAGCTTTTTTTGGTGAAGTTTTTCATGTCTGGAGTAATTTTGTTTATTTTTTTTCTCTTATTCCGTTTTTTTCTTGTTATGTTTGAAGTTTTTTGGAATAGTTTTGTGTTTTTTTTGTTGTCGTGCTTTCTTGTGTTTATTTTGGACAACACACTAAACAATACATTTGATTTGATTTTATCTATTTATTCTTTAATCTTGTTGTGTATTTTCTGGCCGTTCTGTGTGTTTGAAAAGTCTGTCGTAGAAACATGGACGATCCTTCTTCCTGCTGTTGAAGCTCAGATAGTTCTGGGTGAAAGTCGTCTCAGTGGAAACGCATCAATTATTCCCACACACTACGAAGGTTTTGGGTAATTTAGTTGGAAAAGCGGCTTTGGTTTAACCAGGTATGAGCATCTTTGTAGCCTGAAGCTTGTGTGTGTGTGTGTGTGCGTGTGTGCGTGTGTGCGTGTGTGCATGTGTGTGCGTTTGAGTGCGTGTGTGTGTGTGTGCGTGTGTGCGTGTGTTGCGCGTGTGTGTGTGTGTGTGTGTGCGTGTGCCGCGTCATGGCAGCTCTGTGTCAGTCACTGGCTAATCCCAGTAAGCTGGTTATTTATCTGTTTGCCACTTTGCTCACTCTCTTCCTCCTCCTTTTCCTCTTCCTCTTCCTCGCTGGCTTTCATCTTCACATCCTCCCTTTCTTCTCCGGTTTTCCCTTGTCTCCCACCTACTCTCCCTTTCATTTCTCCCGTCTCTCCTCCCTTTCTGTGCAGTTCTCCCACTCGTTCCTAAACACCATCCTTTCTTCTGTCTCTGCTCTGTGATTCCACACCTTTTACACACTCTTCTTCTTCTTCTTCTTCTTCTTCTTCTTCTTCTTCTTCTTCTTCTTCTTCTTCTTCTTCTTCTTTTCTCTTTTCTTCTCTCACACTCTTTTCTTTAATCCCCTCCCCTTGTTTCACAGCATCTTCTACTCCATCTTTACCCTTCCTCCTTGTGTCTTTCCGAGGGAGCCAATCAGCTCTCAGGAAACACGCGGGGCCTGAAACTGGTGAAACTCTCCTCTTTCAGCCTCTTTTTTTTTTTTTTACGAGGCTATTTCTGAGACAAACACATGCTCCGCTGTGCCCTCGCTCTGCCCTCTCCTCCTCACGGTTCCCTCATGGTTCCTCATGGTTCACCGCCCGCTGCAGCAGAAATAAATGTCTATCCACACCGGAGGAAGTGACAAACACTGCAGGAAGGTCCTGTGTGTGGTGAGGAAGAGGAAGAGGAAGAGGAAGGATGCACATTGAGCTCAGAGTGAGACGCACACACGTTAATCCACAGTGATCTTAAACACAGGGTCACATGATCAATGTTTCACCTAATGACCAATCAGAGCAATAACAGGAAAATCAAGGCTTTGTGTCTTTTGTTGTCCTTTCATGAGTCATTTTTATTAGTTTTCCCATCATTTTGTGTATTTTATGTATTTATGTGGTTTTGTATTGTTTTTGGACCTTTTGTGTATTTTTCTGGTTGTAATTTTGTATATTTTTGTGACTTTTAATGTCCTTGTATGTGTTGTCTATTTTCTTTTGTCATGTTCTAATTTTTAAAGTCATCTTGTGTTTGGTTAAATGTGATGTATTTCATTTCGTTTTGTTGTTGTTTACCTTTTGTGATTTTTTTTCTGTCCTTATGTGGGTTTTTGGAATCATTTTGTGTATTCTGTGCTCTTTTTGTGTTTTTATGGAGTATTTCTGTTAGTAATAAGTCATTTTCAATGTTGTGGAGTCATTGTGTGTATTTGTGGTGTTATTTCATGTATTTATGTTGTAGTTTTGTGAGCTTTTGTAAAATTTGTCCTTTAGTGTGTTTTGTATATATTTTTTAATCATTTTCAAATGTTTTAAGTGTTTTGTGTTTGGTAGATGCAGAATATTTTGTTTAATGTTTTGTTAATTCTGTCATTTTGTGGTTTTTTTGTGTGTTTTTGTATTTTATGTAATTTTGTATTTCATGTGTGTTTTAGAGTCATTCTGATTTGTTTTACTGTCATTTTGTCTGCTTTTGTTGTGCTTTTCTATGTTTTTAAAGTTGTGTTTTGTGTAATTGTTTTGTAAACTTAGTATTTTCTTATTGTCATTAAGTGTGTTTTTGCAGTTGTTTTGTGTGTTTTTGTTGTCCTTTTGTGTAGTTGTTGTGCTTTAGTCCTCTTCAGTTCTGCCCGCTGTGATCTCTCTCTCTCTCTCTGTGTGTGTGTGTGTGTGTGTGTGTGTGTGCGTGTGCGTGTGCGTGTGCGTGTGCGCGTGCGCGTGCGCGTGCGCGTGCGCGTGCGTGTGCGCGTGCGCGTGCGCGTCCTCCCTTAGTCCCACTGTATTAGCTCAGCTGTTAGCATCCCTGGTTAATGAGCTCCGTCCTGTGGAGGAGCGTCTCAGCTTTAGACGGTTAGTCTTCATTCTGAGGGCTGGTGCTGTGGACGTTATAAAAGTTGCTCCTCTGAGGACGCCCCTAGACTCAGGCTCAGCGTTTGGCGTGCAAAGGAAACAGAATAAACATTCAGGCACCGAGTCGGGCAGCTGCAGCGATGTGGACAGCAGTGTTTACTAAAGCTAACAGGGTTTCCCCCCCAAACGTCCAGGGAGCGAGGGCGACGACTGGCGATACAGATACGTATCGCTAAGTTCTACGCAGACGCTCTGCAAAGGACAACGGTTCCCTGTGAGGCTGCGTGTTAGTGTGAGAAATCCAGCACGCTCAAAAACTTACAGCACATTTACAAAAATGTATACACCAAAAAATTAGAGAAAGAAGAAACACAAAAATAACAACAAAAAAATATGAAATTGCTTCTAAAAACAGAAAAAAAACAAACACAAAATAAGCACTAAAAATGACTCCCAATTATACATGACTTATAAACATAAAAAAATAAACATAAAAATGACACAAATAAAACACACAATGACAACAAAAATTCATAAAATTACAATTTAAAACCAGTCACAACACAAAATAAGCCAAAAATAAAATAAAATGCTAACTAAAATAACTCAAACAAACACAAACTCTGTTGTTTCCTGTGTTAACGCTCTGATTGGTCATTATTCTAATGTTGGTCATGTGAAAACATTAGGGGAAAACATTAACGGTTTTCTTCTTCTTTTTCTTTTTCTTCTTTTTCTTTCTTTTTCTTCTCTCTTAATTCAGTTTGTTTCCCCTGAATTCATCTATTTTTTATCATCAATCTACTGTTGCATGTCAGAGGTGAGATTCCATGAACTCTTGGGTTAGCGATATGCTAACGTTGCAGTTAGCAGGAATGTGTTGTCTCGTGCTTACATCTTTAAAACGATCAGAATCATCACCATTCAAGCATCTACTCCTCTTCCTGTCCCATGTTCCTCTTTGTTTTGCTCCGTTGGGAATATTCCTAACGCTGTACCCGCTACAAGGTCAGCCTTTAGTTTCCATGAATGGGACAGTGGGCGGAGCATGCTAAATTGGTTTGATTGTCCAGTCAACTGGGAAACGCTCTGTCGTCCTGTTGCACAGACCATTGGAAAGTGCACGTTGTGTGTAGGTTGTTATTGTCTGAAGAAGTATGAGTGTGCACATCCTTTCACTTTGTCTAGACCAGGGGTTCTCAACCTTGGGGTCGGGACCTGGGATGGGGTCGCCAGATGCCCTAGCCTTTAAGAAACTATGAATATTTTTTGCTTTTTTTTTTTTTTTTTTTTTTTTTTTTTTTTACAATTTTTCTGTATCTAAACCAAACTTTGATATTTTAACCTATTTTCATCACTTTTCTGGCCATATTTTTGTTCCTTTTACTGTATTTTTGCTACATTACTCACATTATCACGATATTATTCAGATGAATAAATAAATAAATGTGTTTATCACAGATTCATAAACAATGGACCATCATTTTCCACTTTGTATAGACCAGTGATTCTCAAATGGTGGGTCGTGTACAGCTGGTCAAAATGAAATAAATACTTTATTTTGAAAGAATCTTTCTTTTGACAGGCATGCTGTGAAGTTACATGTTGTGACTTAATGGATGGTCTTGTCGGTGCTTTACATACTTTGTCATTTATACCTGAAAGGTGGAAAACTAGGGCACAGTAGTGTTAAAATAACTCCTTTTATTTGCCTATAGGCCCAATTTGTGGCCCACTTTTGATTCAAAATGGTCCATATTGGCCCCTGAACTAAAATGAGTGTGACACCCTGGTCTAGACGATACTACTGAGCTACATGTGCAGCCTTGCCAGCTCGTCTCAGCGGATCATGAAACACGTCGGCCTCCTTGAGGAGACGGTTTCAGTCGGCGTTTGTCAGAGACGTGCGTGTTGTATTAAAACAGAAGTGGATTCCCCTGCTTTGATTCTGGCAGAAGAAGAAGTGAAAACATAAAGGAAGCAAAACGGTTTTAGCGTGAGAACAGAGTGTGGTGATATGTGCGTAGAAAAAAGAGAGAACGAGACGGAGGCGCCCGTGATTATTGGATAAGTGCTGTTGAGTGTTGTTCAGAAGTTTCCTAACGTCGATATCTCTCTCTGAGGTGATGGTTCATATCTGCACCATCAGCAGACCTTTAGCACCAACCAATGGATGAAGGGAGAGTTCTTCTTCTTTCAGGAAATGCCTCCTCATCACAGGTAGCCATGTTTGTCTAGAGCCCAGAGTGGATTTACTGCTCCTTCAAACACGTTTATCTGTGGTTACCTGGAAGAGGAGGTGTTTGCCCTGTCCTCGTCCAATCACACGAACCCACTGAGAGCTTTACCAGCGGCCGGCGTGTATTGACCCGCCTGGCAGAAGACGATAACCCCTCATGGCTTTTTATGGCCTCGCAGGTAATGAGCAAACTCCCAGTGGCCCCGGTTTGGCCCTCTCTCTCCAAAAGAGGAAACTGGATCAGGTTCCCACACTGAGGCCAGTTTGCTCTGAGGATTAGGGCTGGTTACACACGGAGGTGGAGAGGCTCCACAGGGACCCCCTCCCCCCACAACTGCTCTGCGTTTAGTCTGGTTTCATCTAGAAACATTTATTCACATTTAGTCCTTCTGATCTGCTCTAATGAAGACAAACGTTATTCCGGTTTGATGTTGACACGTTTATTCAAGTCTGGGCTGTTTGTGATCTATTCTGGTATAATCCATTCAGATCTGGTTCTTTTTGTAAGTTCTGGTCTAGTCCAGTCCAAACGTGAAATATTTCCTTTGATTTGGTTTTAATCTGGTTTTATCTTGATTGGTCTTCTGTGTCCTCTTAACAGTCTGACACCAATCGAATCTGGTCTTTTTTGGTCTAGTTCTGGTCTAACCCATTCAGATCTGAATCCTTTCTTGTATTTTCTGGTAGGTTTCTGTCTAATCTGATCTAAACATTTTAGTTTGGACTAAACTTGAAACATTTACTTTAGATTTGGTTTATTCTGGTTTTATCTCAACAGTTTATTGACATTTGCCTCTTTTCCCGTATGATCCACTTTAAGTCTGATTCAGGTCTAATCCATTTAAATCTGGTCCCTTTCTCCTATCTTCTGGTCTGGTCTAAAACAGCCTAGTCCGGTCTACACTTGTATATGTGAGGGAAGGTTTGCCCTTGCTAATGCTAACGCTAGCTGCTGCCGCTAACTCTACCTCTAATGATGTGTTTTCTGAGACGCTCTGTGTCAGATGATGGAACAACATTGGAAGCCTCCACTGAATCCGTCCCAATCTCCTGTGTTCACATCTGCATCTCTGACTCTATTTCAGAAACACCAGCGCGTGTTTGCATCTCTTCGCTCATGCAAAGTCCAGGCGACGCCATTACAATAGCATTTACATCAAACTCATATTCATTCATGACATGAGGGCGGTCTACTGCTTTGTGCTTGTGATGGATCCTCTCTGATCAGACACAGTTTTACTGAAGAAAGAGAGTTGGTTTCTTACTTCATTTGTTCTGCAGTGGGAGGGAAGTGTATCTTTAGCTGGTGTGTGTTATCATTTGGGTCACTAATGATTGTAGGCACATTCTCACTGTCCTTGTTTACAGGAAGCGCTCTTCTTTAATTTGGCACTGGTTGAGAATGCCAAATGCTCCCATCTAATTACTGGTGTTGGCTATCAAAAGATGCGATTTTTACTCACTCCTGTGTGCGAGGGGCGGGAAGATTATGACATACGATATTTATGAAACGCATCCACATGACCAGATAAGCTGAATCACGTGGAGAAAGAAGAGGTTTTGGGTGACGCGTTTCTATATAATCCCTGGCGTTTTAAATTTAAAGTGTTTCAGATGTCGAGCTGGGCTCTGTTTTTAAAGTGTTTCTTTGAAACAAACCACCATCGTTTATTCCATTCCAGTGTAATTGTGTCCTAAAACAGTGCCCGTGATGGCCAATGGGAGTCTGACAGTGATGTGTCATAACGATGCGATATAAGTGCCTAGTGTAAACGGGCCTTAAACATCCTTTTCTGTCGTTGCTGCCTTTCTCGTCCTCGTCCTCTTCCTCTTCCTCATCTCTTCCTCGTCTCGTCCTCCTTCCTCTTCCTCTTCCTCTTCCTCGTCTCTTTAGCTCTCCGATCAGGTAGACGTCGACTTTCCAGGGAAAGCCTGAGAACTGAATACTCTTTTATGACCGTTTATTGGCTTTGCACAGATAAGAGGAGATAGGTTTATCTATTATGTACACGTAATTTTTATTTAAAGCTTGGGAACACAAGCAGGGAGTCACTCTTTCACAGTAAGTAAATAAGCTGGATGTGTGTGAACCATTGTGTGCTTCCTGCTTGTTTTATGATCTTTTTTAAAAAGTAAGGTACATGAAGTTTACCACCTCGCCAATGTCACATTTACTGCCTTTGTTTTTTCCACATA